>NW_027478749.1:300000-398509 GCF_051014685.1 Ptiloglossa arizonensis | reverse complement strand
AAAATTCCTATTGCATCTGAAAGTAGAAACTCGCCCGATTACAACGGTATGTGTATTTTTTCCCTAGACCATTCTGGTTAAGCGTTTGGAGCAGCAGAATTGCGAAAAATTTTTTGCCTCCTCAACCATTTCTTGGCTTCAAACTCCCATATCTCGCGAACGGATTGACCTAACCCAAAAATTCCTATTGCATCTGAAAGTAGACACTCGCCCGACTACACCGGTATGTGTATTTTTTCCCTAGGCCATTCTGGTTAAGCGTTTGGTTCAGCAGAATTGCGAAAAATTTTATGCCTTCTCAACCATTTCTTGGCTTCAAACTCCCATATCTCGCGAACGGATTGACCAAACCCAAAAATTCCTGTTGCTTGTGAAAGTAGAAACTCTCCCGATTACAAGGGTATGTGTATTTTTTCCCTACCCCATTCTGGTTAAGCGTTTGGAGCAGCAGAATTGCGAAAAATTTGTCGTCTTCTCAACCATTTCTTAGCTTCAAAGTCCCATATCTCGCGAACGGATTGACCAAACCCAAAAATTCCTGCTGCGTCTGAAAGTAGAAACTCGCCCGATTACAAGGGTATGTGTATTTTTTCCCTACCCCATTCTGGTTAAGCGTTTGGAGCAGCAGAATTGCGAAAAATTTTTTGCCTCCTCAACCATTTCTTGGCTTCAAACTCCCATATCTCGCGAACGGATTGACCAAACCCAAAATTCCTTCTGCGTCTGAAAGTAGAAACTCGCCCGATTACAACGGTATGCGTATTTTTCCCCTGGGGCATTCTGGTTAAGCGATTGGAGCAGCAGAAGTGCGGAAAATTTGTTGTCTTCACAACCATTTCTTAGCTTCAAAGTCCCATATCTCGCGAACGGATAGACCAAACCCAAAATTCCTATTGCATCTGAAAGTAGAAACTCGCCCGATTACAACGGTATGTGTATTTTTTCCCTAGACCATTCTGGTTAAGCGTTTGGAGCAGCAGAATTGCGAAAAATTTTTTGCCTTCTCAACCATTTCCTGGCTTCAAAGTCCCATATCTCGCGAACGGATTGACCAAACCCAAAAATTCCTGCTGCGTCTGAAAGTAGAAACTCGCCCGATTACAACGGTATGTGTATTTTTTCCCTGGGCCATTGTGGTTAAGCGTTTGGAGCAGCAGAATTGCGAAAAATTGTTTGCCTTCTCAACCATTTCTTGGCTTCAAACTCCCATATCTGGCGAACGGATTGACATAACCCAAAAATTCCGATTGCATCTGAAAGTAGAAACTCGCCCGATTACAACGGTATGTGTATTTTTTGCCTAGGCCATTCTGTTTAAGCGTTTGGAGCAGCAGAATTGCGAAAAATTTTTTGCCTTCTCAACCATTTCTTGGCTTCAAACTCCCATATCTCGCGAACGGATTGTCCTAACCCAAAAATTCCTGTTGCGTCTGAAAGTAGAAACTCGCCCAATTACAACGGTATGTGAATTTTATCCCTAGCCCATTCTGGTTAAGCGTTTGGAGCAGCAGAAATGCGAAAAATTTGTTGTCTTCTCAACCATTTCTTTGATTCAAGTCCCATATCTCGCGAACGGATTGACCAAACCCAAAAATTCCTTCTGCGTCTGAAAGTAGAAACTCGCCCGATTACAACGGTATGTGTATTTTTTCCCTAGGCCATTCTGGTTAAGCGTTTGAAGCAGCAGAATTGCGAAAAATTTTTTGCCTTCTCAACCATTTCTTGGCTTCAAACTCCCATATCTCGCGAACGGATTGGCCTAACCCAAAAATTCCTATTGCATCTGAAAGTAGAAACTCGCCCGATTACAACGGTATGTGTATTTTTTCCCTAGGCCATTCTGGTTAAGCGTTTGGAGCAGCAGAATTGTGAACAATTTTTTGCCTTCTCTACCATTTCTTGGCTTCAAACTCCCATATCTCGCGAACGGATGGACCAAACCCAAAATTCCTATTGCATCTGAAATTAGAAACTCGCCCGATTACAACGGTATGTGTATTTTTTCCCTAGACCATTCTGGTTAAGCGTTTGGAGCAGCAGAATTGCGAAAAATTTTTTGCCTTCTCAACCATTTCTTGGCTTCAAAGTCCCATATCTCGCGAACGGATTGACCAAACCCAAAAATTCCTGCTGCGTCTGAAAGTAGAAACTCGCCCGATTACAACGGTATGTGTATTTTTTCCCTGGGCCATTGTGGTTAAGCGTTTGGAGCAGCAGAATTGCGAAAAATTTTTTGCCTTCTCAACCATTTCTTGGCTTCAAACTCCCATATCTCGCGAACGGATTGACATAACCCAAAAATTCCGATTGCATCTGAAAGTGGAAACTCGCCCGATTACAACGGTATGTGTTTTTTTTTTCCCTAGGCCATTCTGTTTAAGCGTTTGGAGCAGCAGAATTGCGAAAAATTTTTTGCCTTCTCAACCATTTCTTGGCTTCAAACTCCCATATCTCGCGAACGGATTGTCCTAACCCAAAAATTCCTGTTGCGTCTGAAAGTAGAAACTCGCCCAATTACAACGGTATGTGAATTTTATCCCTAGCCCATTCTGGTTAAGCGTTTGGAGCAGCAGAAATGCGAAAAATTTGTTGTCTTCTCAACCATTTCTTAGATTCAAAGTCCCATATCTCGCGAACGGATTGACCAAACCCAAAAATTCCTTCTGCGTCTGAAAGTAGAAACTCGCCCGATTACAACGGTATGCGTATTTTTTCCCTACCCCATTCTGGTTAAGCGTTTGGAGCAGCAGAATTGCGAAAAATTTGTCGTCTTCTCAACCATTTCTTAGCTTCAAAGTCCCATATCTCGCGAACGGATTGACCAAACCCAAAAATTCCTGCTGCGTCTGAAAGTAGAAACTCGCCCGATTACAAGGGTATGTGTATTTTTTACCTACCCCATTCTGGTTAAGCGTTTGGAGCAGCAGAATTGCGAAAAATTTTTTGCCTCCTCAACCATTTCTTGGCTTCAAACTCCCATATCTCGCGAACGGATTGACCAAACCCAAAATTCCTTCTGCGTCTGAAAGTAGAAACTCGCCCGATTACAACGGTATGCGTATTTTTCCCCTGGGGCATTCTGGTTAAGCGATTGGAGCAGCAGAAGTGCGGAAAATTTGTTGTCTTCACAACCATTTCTTAGCTTCAAAGTCCCATATCTCGCGAACGGATAGACCAAACCCAAAATTCCTATTGCATCTGAAAGTAGAAACTCGCCCGATTACAACGGTATGTGTATTTTTTCCCTAGACCATTCTGGTTAAGCGTTTGGAGCAGCAGAATTGCGAAAAATTTTTTGCCTTCTCAACCATTTCCTGGCTTCAAAGTCCCATATCTCGCGAACGGATTGACCAAACCCAAAAATTCCTGCTGCGTCTGAAAGTAGAAACTCGCCCGATTACAACGGTATGTGTATTTTTTCCCTGGGCCATTGTGGTTAAGCGTTTGGAGCAGCAGAATTGCGAAAAATTGTTTGCCTTCTCAACCATTTCTTGGCTTCAAACTCCCATATCTGGCGAACGGATTGACATAACCCAAAAATTCCGATTGCATCTGAAAGTAGAAACTCGCCCGATTACAACGGTATGTGTATTTTTTGCCTAGGCCATTCTGTTTAAGCGTTTGGAGCAGCAGAATTGCGAAAAATTTTTTGCCTTCTCAACCATTTCTTGGCTTCAAACTCCCATATCTCGCGAACGGATTGTCCTAACCCAAAAATTCCTGTTGCGTCTGAAAGTAGAAACTCGCCCAATTACAACGGTATGTGAATTTTATCCCTAGCCCATTCTGGTTAAGCGTTTGGAGCAGCAGAAATGCGAAAAATTTGTTGTCTTCTCAACCATTTCTTTGATTCAAGTCCCATATCTCGCGAACGGATTGACCAAACCCAAAAATTCCTTCTGCGTCTGAAAGTAGAAACTCGCCCGATTACAACGGTATGTGTATTTTTTCCCTAGGCCATTCTGGTTAAGCGTTTGAAGCAGCAGAATTGCGAAAAATTTTTTGCCTTCTCAACCATTTCTTGGCTTCAAACTCCCATATCTCGCGAACGGATTGGCCTAACCCAAAAATTCCTATTGCATCTGAAAGTAGAAACTCGCCCGATTACAACGGTATGTGTATTTTTTCCCTAGGCCATTCTGGTTAAGCGTTAGGAGCAGCAGAATTGTGAACAATTTTTTGCCTTCTCTACCATTTCTTGGCTTCAAACTCCCATATCTCGCGAACGGATGGACCAAACCCAAAATTCCTATTGCATCTGAAATTAGAAACTCGCCCGATTACAACGGTATGTGTATTTTTTCCCTAGACCATTCTGGTTAAGCGTTTGGAGCAGCAGAATTGCGAAAAATTTTTTGCCTTCTCAACCATTTCTTGGCTTCAAAGTCCCATATCTCGCGAACGGATTGACCAAACCCAAAAATTCCTGCTGCGTCTGAAAGTAGAAACTCGCCCGATTACAACGGTATGTGTATTTTTTCCCTGGGCCATTGTGGTTAAGCGTTTGGAGCAGCAGAATTGCGAAAAATTTTTTGCCTTCTCAACCATTTCTTGGCTTCAAACTCCCATATCTCGCGAACGGATTGACATAACCCAAAAATTCCGATTGCATCTGAAAGTGGAAACTCGCCCGATTACAACGGTATGTGTTTTTTTTTCCCTAGGCCATTCTGTTTAAGCGTTTGGAGCAGCAGAATTGCGAAAAATTTTTTGCCTTCTCAACCATTTCTTGGCTTCAAACTCCCATATCTCGCAAACGGATTGTCCTAACCCAAAAATTCCTGTTGCGTCTGAAAGTAGAAACTCGCCCAATTACAACGGTATGTGAATTTTATCCCTAGCCCATTCTGGTTAAGCGTTTGGAGCAGCAGAAATGCGAAAAATTTGTTGTCTTCTCAACCATTTCTTAGATTCAAAGTCCCATATCTCGCGAACGGATTGACCAAACCCAAAAATTCCTTCTGCGTCTGAAAGTAGAAACTCGCCCGATTACAACGGTATGCGTATTTTTCCCCTAGGGCATTCTGGTTAAGCGATTGGAGCAGCAGAAGTGCGAAAAATTTGTTGTCTTCACAACCATTTCTTAGCTTCAAAGTCCCATATCTCGCGAACGGATAGACCAAACCCAAAATTCCTATTGCATCTGAAAGTAGAAACTCGCCCGATTACAACGGTATGTGTATTTTTTCCCTAGACCATTCTGGTTAAGCGTTTGGAGCAGCAGAAATGCGAAAAATTTGTTGTCTTCTCAACCATTTCTTAGATTCAAAGTCCCATATCTCGCGAACGGATTGACCAAACCCAAAAATTCCTTCTGCGTCTGAAAGTAGAAACTCGCCCGATTACAAGGGTGTGCGTATTTTTCCCCTAGGGCACTCTGGTTAAGCGATTGGAGCAGCAGAATTGCGAAAAGTTTTTTGCCTTCTCACCCATTTCTTGGCTTCAAACTCCCATATCTCACGAACGGATTGACATAACCCAAAAATTCCGATTGCATCTGAAAGTAGAAACTCGCCCGATTACAACGGTATGTGTATTTTTTCCCTAGGCCATTCTGTTTAAGCGTTTGGAGCAGCAGAATTGCGAAAAATTTTTTGCCTTCTCAACCATTTCTTGGCTTCAAACTCCCATATCTCGCGAACGGATTGTCCTATCCCAAAAATTCCTGTTGCGTCTGAAAGTAGAAACTCGCCCAATTACAACGGTATGTGAATTTTTTCCCTAGCCCATTCTGGTTAAGCGTTTGGAGCAGCAGAAATGCGAAAAATTTGTTGTTTTCCCAACCATTTCGAGGATTCAAAGTCCCATATCTCGCGAACGGATTGACCAAACCCAAAATTCCTATTGCATCTGAAAGTAGAAACTCGCCCGATTACAACGGTATGTGTATTTTTTCCCTAGACCATTCTGGTCAAGCGTTTGGAGCAGCAGAATTGCGAAAAATTTTTTGCCTTCTCAACCATTTCTTGGCTTCAAAGTCCCATATCTCGCGAACGGATTGTCCTATCCCAAAAATTCCTGTTGCGTCTGAAAGTAGAAACTCGCCCAATTACAACGGTATGTGAATTTTTTCCCTAGCCCATTCTGGTTAAGCGTTTGGAGCAGCAGAAATGCGAAAAATTTGTTGTTTTCCCAACCATTTCGAGGATTCAAAGTCCCATATCTCGCGAACGGATTGTCCAAACCCAAAATTCCTATTGCATCTGAAAGTAGAAACTCGCCCGATTACAACGGTATGTGTATTTTTTCCCTAGACCATTCTGGTCAAGCGTTTGGAGCAGCAGAATTGCGAAAAATTTTTTGCCTTCTCAACCATTTCTTGGCTTCAAAGTCCCATATCTCGCGAACGGGTTGACCAAACCCAAAAATTCCTGCTGCGTCTGAAAGTAGAAACTCGCCCGATTACAACGGTATGTGTATTTTTTCCCTACCCCATTCTGGTTAAGCGTTTGGAGCAGCAGAATTGCGAAAAATTTGTCGTCTTCTCAACCATTTCTTAGCTTCAAAGTCCCATATCTCGCGAACGGATTGACCAAACCTAAAAATTCCTGCTGCGTCTGAAAGTAGAAACTCGCCCGATTACAACGGTATGTGTATTTTTTCCCTAGGCCATTCTGGTTAAGCGTTTGAAGCAGCAGAATTGCGAAAAATTTTTTGCCTTCTCAACCATTTCTTGGCTTCAAACTCCCATATCTCGCGAACGGATGGACCTAACCCAAAAATTCCTATTGCATCTGAAAGTAGAAGCTCGCCCGACTACAGCGGTATGTGTATTTTTTCCCTAGGCCATTCTGGTTAAGCGTTTGGATCAGCAGAATTGCGAAAAATTTTATGCCTTCTCAACCATTTCTTGGCTTCAAACTCCCATATCTCGCGAACGGATTGACCAAACCCAAAATTCCTTCTGCGTCTGAAAGTAGAAACTCGCCCGATTACAACGGTATGCGTATTTTTCCCCTAGGGCATTCTGGTTAAGCGATTGGAGCAGCAGAAGTGCGGAAAATTTGTTGTCTTCACAACCATTTCTTAGCTTCAAAGTCCCATATCTCGCGAACGGATAGACCAAACCCAAAATTCCTATTGCATCTGAAAGTAGAAACTCGCCCGATTACAACGGTATGTGTATTTTTTCCCTAGACCATTATGGTTAAGCGTTTGGAGCAGCAGAATTGCGAAAAATTTTTTGCCTTCTCAACCATTTCCTGGCTTCAAAGTCCCATATCTCGCGAACGGATTGACCAAACCCAAAAATTCCTGCTGCGTCTGAAAGTAGAAACTCGCCCGATTACAACGGTATGTGTATTTTTTCCCTGGGCCATTGTGGTTAAGCGTTTGGAGCAGCAGAACTGCGAAAAATTGTTTGCCTTCTCAACCATTTCTTGGCTTCAAACTCCCATATCTGGCGAACGGATTGACATAACCCAAAAATTCCGATTGCATCTGAAAGTAGAAACTCGCCCGATTACAACGGTATGTGTATTTTTTGCCTAGGCCATTCTGTTTAAGCGTTTGGAGCAGCAGAATTGCGAAAAATTTTTTGCCTTCTCAACCATTTCTTGGCTTCAAACTCCCATATCTCGCGAACGGATTGTCCTAACCCAAAAATTCCTGTTGCGTCTGAAAGTAGAAACTCGCCCAATTACAACGGTATGTGAATTTTATCCCTAGCCCATTCTGGTTAAGCGTTTGGAGCAGCAGAAATGCGAAAAATTTGTTGTCTTCTCAACCATTTCTTTGATTCAAGTCCCATATCTCGCGAACGGATTGACCAAACCCAAAAATTCCTTCTGCGTCTGAAAGTAGAAACTCGCCCGATTACAACGGTATGTGTATTTTTTCCCTAGGCCATTCTGGTTAAGCGTTTGAAGCAGCAGAATTGCGAAAAATTTTTTGCCTTCTCAACCATTTCTTGGCTTCAAACTCCCATATCTCGCGAACGGATTGACCTAACCCAAAAATTCCTATTGCATCTGAAAGTAGAAACTCGCCCGATTACAACGGTATGTGTATTTTTTCCCTAGGCCATTCTGGTTAAGCGTTTGGAGCAGCAGAATTGTGAACAATTTTTTGCCTTCTCTACCATTTCTTGGCTTCAAACTCCCATATCTCGCAAACGGATTGACCTAACCCAAAAATTCCTATTGCATCTGAAAGTAGAAACTCGCCCGATTACAACGGTATGTGTATTTTTTCCCTAGACCATTCTGGTTAAGCGTTTGGAGCAGCAGAATTGCGAAAAATTTTTTGCCTCCTCAACCATTTTTTGGCTTCAAACTCCCATATCTCGCGAACGGATTGACCTAACCCAAAAATTCCTATTGCATCTGAAAGTAGACACTCGCCCGACTACAGCGGCATGTGTATTTTTTTCCTAGCCCATTCTGGTTAAGCGTTTGGAGCAGCAGAAATGCGAAAAATTTGTTGTTTTCCCAACCATTTCGAGGATTCAAAGTCCCATATCTCGCGAACGGATTGACCAAACCCAAAATTCCTATTGCATCTGAAAGTAGAAACTCGCCCGATTACAACGGTATGTGTATTTTTTCCCTAGACCATTCTGGTCAAGCGTTTGGAGCAGCAGAATTGCGAAAAATTTTTTGCCTTCTCAACCATTTCTTGGCTTCAAAGTCCCATATCTCGCGAACGGGTTGACCAAACCCAAAAATTCCTGCTGCGTCTGAAAGTAGAAACTCGCCCGATTACAACGGTATGTGTATTTTTTCCCTGGGCCATTCTTGTTAAGCGTTTGGAGCAGCAGAAATGCGAAAAATTTGTTGTCTTCTCAACCATTTCTTAGATTCAAAGTCCCATATCTCGCGAACGGATTGACCAAACCCAAAAATTCCTTCTGCGTCTGAAAGTAGAAACTTGCCCGATTACAAGGGTGTGCGTATTTTTCCCCTAGGGCATTCTGGTTAAGCGATTGGAGCAGCAGAATTGCGAAAAATTTGTTGTCTTCACAACCATTTCTTAGCTTCAAAGTCCCATATCTCGCGAACGGATTGTCCTAACCCAAAAATTCCTGTTGCGTCTGAAAGTAGAAACTCGCCCAATTACAACGGTATGTGAATTTTTTCCCTAGCCCATTCTGGTTAAGCGTTTGGAGCAGCAGAAATGCGAAAAATTTGTTGTCTTCTCAACCATTTCTTAGATTCAAAGTCCCATATCTCGCGAACGGATTGACCAAACCCAAAAATTCCTTCTGCGTCTGAAAGTAGAAACTCGCCCGATTACAACGGTATGCGTATTTTTCCCCTAGGGCATTCTGGTTAAGCGATTGGAGCAGCAGAAGTGCGAAAAATTTGTTGTCTTCACAACCATTTCTTAGCTTCAAAGTCCCATATCTCGCGAACGGATAGACCAAACCCAAAATTCCTATTGCATCTGAAAGTAGAAACTCGCCCGATTACAACGGTATGTGAATTTTTTCCCTAGACCATTCTGGTTAAGCGTTTGGAGCAGCAGAATTGCGAAAAATTTTTGCCTTCTCAACCATTTCTTGGCTTCAAAGTCTCATATCTCGCGAACGGATTGACCAAACCCAAAAATTCCTGCTGCGTCTGAAAGTAGAAACTCGCCCGATTACAACGGTATGTGTATTTTTTCCCTAGACCATTCTGGTCAAGCGTTTGGAGCAGCAGAATTGCGAAAAATTTTTTGCCTTCTCAACCATTTCTTGGCTTCAAAGTCCCATATCTCGCGAACGGGTTGACCAAACCCAAAAATTCCTCCTGCGTCTGAAAGTAGAAACTCGCCCGATTACAAGGGTGTGCGTATTTTTCCCCTAGGGCATTCTGGTTAAGCGATTGGAGCAGCAGAATTGCGAAAAATTTGTTGTCTTCACAACCATTTCTTAGCTTCAAAGTCCCATATCTCGCGAACGGATTGACCAAACCCAAAAATTCCTGCTGCGTCTGAAAGTAGAAAGTCGCCCGATTACAACGGTATGTGTATTTTTTCCCTAGACCATTCTGGTCAAGCGTTTGGAGCAGCAGAATTGCGAAAAATTTTTTGCCTTCTCAACCATTTCTTGGCTTCAAAGTCCCATATCTCGCGAACGGGTTGACCAAACCCAAAAATTCCTGCTGCGTCTGAAAGTAGAAACTCGCCCGATTACAAGAGTGTGCGTATTTTTCCCCTAGGGCATTCTGGTTAAGCGATTGGAGCAGCAGAATTGCGAAAAATTTGTTGTCTTCACAACCATTTCTTAGCTTCAAAGTCCCATATCTCGCGAACGGATAGACCAAACCCAAAATTCCTATTGCATCTGAAAGTAGAAACTCGCCCGATTACAACGGTATGCGTATTTTTCCCCTAGGGCATTCTGGTTAAGCGATTGGAGCAGCAGAAGTGCGAAAAATTTGTTGTCTTCACAACCATTTCTTAGCTTCAAAGTCCCATATCTCGCGAACGGATAGACCAAACCCAAAATTCCTATTGCATCTGAAAGTAGAAACTCGCCCGATTACAACGGTATGTGTATTTTTTCCCTAGACCATTCTGGTTAAGCGTTTGGAGCAGCAGAATTGCGAAAAATTTTTTGCCTTCTCAACCATTTCTTGGCTTCAAAGTCCCATATCTCGCGAACGGATTGACCAAACCCAAAAATTCCTGCTGCGTCTGAAAGTAGAAACTCGCCCGATTACAACGGTATGCGTATTTTTCCCCTAGGGCATTCTGGTTAAGCGATTGGAGCAGCAGAAGTGCGAAAAATTTTTTGCCTTCTCAACCATTTCTTGGCTTCAAACTCCCATATCTCGCGAACGGATTGACCAAACCCAAAAATTCCTGCTGCGTCTGAAAGTAGAAACTCGCCCGATTACAACGGTATGTGTATTTTTTCCCTAGACCATTCTGGTCAAGCGTTTGGAGCAGCAGAATTGCGAAAAATTTTTTGCCTTCTCAACCATTTCTTGGCTTCAAAGTCCCATATCTCGCGAACGGGTTGACCAAACCCAAAAATTCCTGCTGCGTCTGAAAGTAGAAACTCGCCCGATTACAAGGGTGTGCGTATTTTTCCCCTAGGGCATTCTGGTTAAGCGATTGGAGCAGCAGAATTGCGAAAAATTTGTTGTCTTCACAACCATTTCTTAGCTTCAAAGTCCCATATCTCGCGAACGGATTGACCAAACCCAAAAATTCCTGCTGCGTCTGAAAGTAGAAAGTCGCCCGATTACAACGGTATGTGTATTTTTTCCCTAGACCATTCTGGTCAAGCGTTTGGAGCAGCAGAATTGCGAAAAATTTTTTGCCTTCTCAACCATTTCTTGGCTTCAAAGTCCCATATCTCGCGAACGGGTTGACCAAACCCAAAAATTCCTGCTGCGTCTGAAAGTAGAAACTCGCCCGATTACAAGGGTGTGCGTATTTTTCCCCTAGGGCATTCTGGTTAAGCGATTGGAGCAGCAGAATTGCGAAAAATTTGTTGTCTTCACAACCATTTCTTAGCTTCAAAGTCCCATATCTCGCGAACGGATAGACCAAACCCAAAATTCCTATTGCATCTGAAAGTAGAAACTCGCCCGATTACAATGGTATGCGTATTTTTCCCCTAGGGCATTCTGGTTAAGCGATTGGAGCAGCAGAAGTGCGAAAAATTTGTTGTCTTCACAACCATTTCTTAGCTTCAAAGTCCCATATCTCGCGAACGGATAGACCAAACCCAAAATTCCTATTGCATCTGAAAGTAGAAACTCGCCCGATTACAACGGTATGTGTATTTTTTCCCTAGACCATTCTGGTTAAGCGTTTGGAGCAGCAGAATTGCGAAAAATTTTTTGCCTTCTCAACCATTTCTTGGCTTCAAAGTCCCATATCTCGCGAACGGATTGACCAAACCCAAAAATTCCTGCTGCGTCTGAAAGTAGAAACTCGCCCGATTACAACGGTATGCGTATTTTTCCCCTAGGGCATTCTGGTTAAGCGATTGGAGCAGCAGAAGTGCGAAAAATTTGTTGCCTTCTCAACCATTTCTTGGCTTCAAACTCCCATATCTCGCGAACGGATTGTCCTAACCCAAAAATTCCTGTTGCGTCTGAAAGTAGAAACTCGCCCAATTACAACGGTATGTGAATTTTTTCCCTAGCCCATTCTGGTTAAGCGTTTGGAGCAGCAGAAATGCGAAAAATTTGTTGTCTTCTCAACCATTTCTTAGATTCAAAGTCCCATATCTCGCGAACGGATTGACCAAACCCAAAAATTCCTTCTGCGTCTGAAAGTAGAAACTCGCCCGATTACAAGGGTGTGCATATTTTTCCCCTAGGGCACTCTGGTTAAGCGATTGGAGCAGCAGAATGGCGAAAAGTTTTTTGCCTTCTCAACCATTTCTTGGCTTCAAACTCCCATATCTCACGAACGGATTGACATAACCCAAAAATTCCGATTGCATCTGAAAGTAGAAACTCGCCCGATTACAACGGTATGTGTATTTTTTCCCTAGGCCATTCTGTTTAAGCGTTTGGAGCAGCAGAATTGCGAAAAATTTTTTGCCTTCTCAACCATTTCTTGGCTTCAAACTCCCATATCTCGCGAACGGATTGTCCTATCCCAAAAATTCCTGTTGCGTCTGAAAGTAGAAACTCGCCCAATTACAACGGTATGTGAATTTTTTCCCTAGCCCATTCTGGTTAAGCGTTCGGAGCAGCAGAAATGCGAAAAATTTGTTGTTTTCTCAACCATTTCGAGGATTCAAAGTCCCATATCTCGCGAACGGATTGACCAAACCCAAAATTCCTATTGCATCTGAAAGTAGAAACTCGCCCGATTACAACGGTATGTGTATTTTTTTCCCTAGACCATTCTGGTCAAGCGTTTGGAGCAGCAGAATTGCGAAAAATTTTTTGCCTTCTCAACCATTTCTTGGCTTCAAAGTCCCATATCTCGCGAACGGGTTGACCAAACCCAAAAATTCCTGCTGCGTCTGAAAGTAGAAACTCGCCCGATTACAACGGTATGTGTATTTTTTTCCCTGGGCCATTCTTGTTAAGCGTTTGGAGCAGCAGAATTGCGAAAAATTTCTTGCCTTCTCAACCATTTCTTGGCTTCAAACTCCCATATCTCGCGAACGGATTGACATAACCCAAAAATTCCGATTGCATCTGAAAGTAGAAACTCGCCCGATTACAACGGTATGTGTATTTTTTCCCTAGGCCATTCTGTTTATGCGTTTGGAGCAGCAGAATTGCGAAAAATTTTTTGCCTTCTCAACCATTTCTTGGCTTCAAACTCCCATATCTCGCGAACGGATTGTCCTAACCCAAAAATTCCTGTTGCGTCTGAAAGTAGAAACTCGCCCAATTACAACGGTATGTGAATTTTTTCCCTAGCCCATTCTGGTTAAGCGTTTGGAGCAGCAGAAATGCGAAAAATTTGTTGTCTTCTCAACCATTTCTTAGATTCAAAGTCCCATATCTCGCGAACGGATTGACCAAACCCAAAAATTCCTTCTGCGTCTGAAAGTAGAAACTCGCCCGATTACAAGGGTGTGCGTATTTTTCCCCTACGGGCATTCTGGTTAAGCGATTGGAGCAGCAGAATTGCGAAAAATTTGTTGTCTTCACAACCATTTCTTAGCTTCAAAGTCCCATATCTCGCGAACGGATAGACCAAACCCAAAATTCCCATTGCATCTGAAAGTAGAAACTCGCCCGATTACAACGGTATGCGTATTTTTCCCCTAGGGCATTCTGGTTAAGCGATTGGAGCAGCAGAAGTGCGAAAAATTTGTTGTCTTCACAACCATTTCTTAGCTTCAAAGTCCCATATCTCGCGAACGGATAGACCAAACCCAAAATTCCTATTGCATCTGAAAGTAGAAACTCGCCCGATTACAACGGTATGTGAATTTTTTTCCCTAGACCATTCTGGTTAAGCGTTTGGAGCAGCAGAATTGCGAAAAATTTTTGCCTTCTCAACCATTTCTTGGCTTCAAAGTCTCATATCTCGCGAACGGATTGACCAAACCCAAAAATTCCTGCTGCGTCTGAAAGTAGAAACTCGCCCGATTACAACGGTATGTGTATTTTTTTCCCTAGACCATTCTGGTCAAGCGTTTGGAGCAGCAGAATTGCGAAAAATTTTTTGCCTTCTCAACCATTTCTTGGCTTCAAAGTCCCATATCTCGCGAACGGGTTGACCAAACCAAAAATTCCTGCTGCGTCTGAAAGTAGAAACTCGCCCGATTACAAGGGTGTGCGTATTTTTTCCCCTAGGGCATTCTGGTTAAGCGATTGGAGCAGCAGAATTGCGAAAAATTTGTTGTCTTCACAACCATTTCTTAGCTTCAAAGTCCCATATCTCGCGAACGGATAGACCAAACCCAAAATTGCTATTGCATCTGAAAGTAGAAACTCGCCCGATTACAACGGTATGTGAATTTTTTCCCTAGACCATTCTGGTTAAGCGTTTGGAGCAGCAGAATTGCGAAAAATTTTTGCCTTCTCAACCATTTCTTGGCTTCAAAGTCTCATATCTCGCGAACGGATTGACCAAACCCAAAAATTCCTGCTGCGTCTGAAAGTAGAAACTCGCCCGATTACAACGGTATGTGTATTTTTTCCCTAGACCATTCTGGTCAAGCGTTTGGAGCAGCAGAATTGCGAAAAATTTTTTGCCTTCTCAACCATTTCTTGGCTTCAAAGTCCCATATCTCGCGAACGGGTTGACCAAACCCAAAAATTCCTGCTGCGTCTGAAAGTAGAAACTCGCCCGATTACAACGGTATGTGTATTTTTTCCCTGGGCCATTCTTGTTAAGCGTTTGGAGCAGCAGAATTGCGAAAAATTTCTTGCCTTCTCAACCATTTCTTGGCTTCAAACTCCCATATCTCGCGAACGGATTGACATAACCCAAAAATTCCGATTGCATCTGAAAGTAGAAACTCGCCCGATTACAACGGTATGTGTATTTTTTCCCTAGGCCATTCTGTTTAAGCGTTTGGAGCAGCAGAATTGCGAAAAATTTTTTGCCTTCTCAACCATTTCTTGGCGTCAAACTCCCATATCTCGCGAACGGATTGTCCTAACCCAAAAATTCCTGTTGCGTCTGAAAGTAGAAACTCGCCCAATTACAGCGGTATGTGAATTTTTTCCCTAGCCCATTCTGGTTAAGCGTTTGGAGCAGCAGAAATGCGAAAAATTTGTTGTCTTCTCAACCATTTCTTAGATTCAAAGTCCCATATCTAGCGAACGGATTGACCAGACCCAGAAATGCCTTCTGCGTCTGAAATTAGAAACTCGCCCGATTACAAGGGTGTGCGTATTTTTCCCTAGGGCATTCTGGTTAAGCGATTGGAGCAGCAGAATTGCGAAAAATTTGTTGTCTTCTCAACCATTTCTTAGCTTCAAACTCCCATATCTCGCGAACGGATTGACCTAACCCAAAAATTCCTATTGCATCTGAAAGTAGAAACTCGCCCGATTACAACGGTTTGTGTATTTTTTCCCTAGGCCATTCTGGTTAAGCGTTTGAAGCAGCAGAATTGCGAAAAATTTTTTGCCTTCTCAACCATTTCTTGGCTTCAAACTCCCATATCTCGCGAACGGATTGACCGAACCCAAAAATTCCTGTTGCTTGTGAAAGTAGAAACTCGCCCGATTACAACGGTACGTGTATTTTTCCCCTAGGGCATTCTGGTTAAGCGATTGGAGCAGCAGAAGTGCGAAAAATTTGTTGTCTTGTCAACCATTTCTTAGCTTCAAAGTCCCATATCTCGCGAATGGATTGACCGAACCCAAAAATTCCTATTGTAACTGAAAGTAGAAACTCGCCCGATTACAACGGTATGTGTATTTTTTCCCTAGGCCATTCTGTTTAAGCGTTTGGAGCAGCAGAATTGCGAAAAATTTTTTGCCTTCTCAACCATTTCTTGGTTTCAATCTCCCATATCTCGCGAACGGATTGACCTAACCCAAAAATTCCTATTGCATCTGAAAGTAGAAACTCGCCCGGTTACAACGGTATGTGTATTTTTTCCCTAGGCCATTCTGGTTAAGCGATTGGAGCAGCAGAAGTGCGAAAAATTTGTTGTCTTGTCAACCATTTCTTAGCTTCAATGTCCCATATCTCGGGAACGGATTGACCAGACCCAAAAATTCCTATTGTAACTGAAAGTAGAAATTTGCCCGATTACAACCGTATGTGTATTTTTTCCCTAGGCCATTCTGGTTAAGCGTTTGAAGCAGCAGAATTGCGAAAAATTTTTTGCCTTCTCAACCATTTCTTGTCTTCAAACTCCCATATCTCGCGAATGGATTGACCTAACCCAAAAATTCCTATTGCATCTGAAAGTAGAACCTCGCCCGATTACAACGGTATGTGTATTTTTTCCCTAGGTCATTCTTGTTAAGCGTTTGGAGCAGCAGAATTGTGAACAATTTTTTGCCTTCTCTACCATTTCTTGGCTTCAAACTCCCATATCTCGCGAACGGATTGACCTAACCCATAAATTCCTATTGCATCTGAAAGTAGAAACTCGCCCGATTACAACGGTATGTGTATTTTTTCCCTAGACCATTCTGGTTAAGCGTTTGGAGCAGCAGAATTGCGAAAAATTTTTTGCCTTCTCAACCATTTCTTGGCTTCAAACTCCCATGTCTCGCGAACGGATTGACCTAACCCAAAAATTCCTATTGCATCTGAAAGTAGAAACTCGCCCGGTTACAACGGTATGTGTATTTCTCCCCTAGGCCATTCTGGTTAAGCGATTGGAGCAGCAGAAGTGCGAAAAATTTGTTGTCTTGTCAACCATTTCTTAGGTTCAAAGTCCCATATCTCGCGAACGGATCGACCAGACCCAATAATTCCGATTGTAACTGAAAGTAGAAACTCGCCCGATTACAACGGTATGTGTATTTTTTCCCTAGGCCATTCTGGTTAAGCGTTTGAAGCAGCAGAAATGCGAAAAATTTTTTGCCTTCTCAACCATTTCTTGGCTTCAAACTCCCATATCTCGCGAACGGATTGACCTAACCCAAAAATTCCTATTGCATCTGAAAGTAGAATCTCGCCCGATTACAACGGTATGTGTATTTTTTCCCTAGGCCATTCTGGTTAAGCGTTTGGAGCAGCAGAATTGTGTACAATTTTTTGCCTTCTCTACCATTTCTTGGCTTCAAACTCCCATATCTCGCGAACGGATTGACCAAACCCAAAAATTCCTGCTGCGTCTGAAAGTAGAAACTCGCCCGGTTACAACGGTATGTGTATTTTTTCCCTGGGCCATTCTGGTTAAGCGTTTGGAGCAGCAGAATTGCGAAAAATTTTTTGCCTTCTCAACGATTTCTTGGCTTCAAACTCCCATATCTCGCGAACGGATTGACCAAACCCAAAATTCCTGCTGCGTCTGAAAGTAGAAACTCGCCCGATTACAACGGTATGCGTATTTTTCCCCTAGGGCATTCTGGTTAAGCGATTGGAGCAGCAGAAGTGCGAAAAATTTGTTGTCTTCACAACCATTTCTTAGCTTCAAAGTCCCATATCTCGCGAACGGATTGACCAAACCCAAAATTCCTATTGCATCTGAAAGTAGAAACTCGCCCGATTACAACGGTATGTGTATTTTTTCCCTAGAACATTCTGGTTAAGCGTTTGGAGCAGCAGAATTGCGAAAAATTTTTTGCCTTCTCAACCATTTCTTGGCTTCAAACTCCCATGTCTCGCGAACGGATTGACCTAACCCAAAAATTCCTATTGCATCTGAAAGTAGAAACTCGCCCGGTTACAACGGTATGTGTATTTCTCCCCTAGGCCATTCTGGTTAAGCGATTGGAGCAGCAGAAGTGCGAAAAATTTGTTGTCTTGTCAACCATTTCTTAGGTTCAAAGTCCCATATCTCGCGAACGGATCGACCAGACCCAAAAATTCCGATTGTAACTGAAAGTAGAAACTCGCCCGATTACAACGGTATGTGTATTTTTTCCCTAGGCCATTCTGGTTAAGCGTTTGAAGCAGCAGAAATGCGAAAAATTTTTTGCCTTCTCAACCATTTCTTGGCTTCAAACTCCCATATCTCGCGAACGGATTGACCTAACCCAAAAATTCCTATTGCATCTGAAAGTAGAATCTCGCCCGATTACAACGGTATGTGTATTTTTTCCCTAGGCCATTCTGGTTAAGCGTTTGGAGCAGCAGAATTGTGTACAATTTTTTGCCTTCTCTACCATTTCTTGGCTTCAAACTCCCATATCTCGCGAACGGATTGACCAAGCCCAAAAATTCCTGCTGCGTCTGAAAGTAGAAACTCGCCCGGTTACAACGGTATGTGTATTTTTTCCCTGGGCCATTCTGGTTAAGCGTTTGGAGCAGCAGAATTGCGAAAAATTTTTGCCTTCTCAACGATTTCTTGGCTTCAAACTCCCATATCTCGCGAACGGATTGACCAAACCCAAAATTCCTGCTGCGTCTGAAAGTAGAAACTCGCCCGATTACAACGGTATGCGT
This sequence comes from Ptiloglossa arizonensis, assembly GCF_051014685.1. Taxonomy (NCBI): domain Eukaryota; kingdom Metazoa; phylum Arthropoda; class Insecta; order Hymenoptera; family Colletidae; genus Ptiloglossa; species Ptiloglossa arizonensis. Next base: position 380,071 of record NW_027478749.1, on the reverse strand, counting down.
ATTTTTCCCCTAGGGCATTCTGGTTAAGCGATTGGAGCAGCAGAAGTGCGAAAAATTTGTTGTCTTCACAACCATTTCTTAGCTTCAAAGTCCCATATCTCGCGAACGGATTGACCAAACCCAAAATTCCTATTGCATCTGAAAGTAGAAACTCGCCCGATTACAACGGTATGTGTATTTTTTCCCTAGACCATTCTGGTTAAGCGTTTGGAGCAGCAGAATTGCGAAAATTTGTTGTCTTCTCAACCATTTCTTAGATTCAATGTCCTATATCTAGCGAACGGATTGACCAAACCCAGAAATGCCTTCTGCGTCTGAAAGTAGAAACTCGCCCGATTACAAGGGTGTGCGTATTTTTTCCCTAGGCCATTCTGGTTAAGCGTTTGGAGCAGCAGAATTGCGAAAAATTTGTTGTCTTCTCAACCATTTCTTAGCTTCAAACTCCCATATCTCGCGAACGGATTGACCTAACCCAAAAATTCCTATTGCATCTGAAAGTAGAAACTCGCCCGATTACAATGGTTTGTGTATTTTTTCCCTAGGGCATTCTGGTTAAGCGATTGGAGCAGCAGAAGTGCGAAAAATTTGTTGTCTTCACAACCATTTCTTAGCTTCAAAGTCTCATATCTCGCGAACGGATTGACCAAACCCAAAATTCCTATTGCATCTGAAAGTAGAAACTCGGCCGATTACAACGGTATGTGTATTTTTTCCCTAGACCATTCTGGTTAAGCGTTTGGAGCAGCAGAATTGCGAAAAATTTGTTGTCTTCTCAACCATTTCTTAGATTCAATGTATTATATCTAGCGAACGGATTGACCAAACCCAGAAATGCCTTCTGCGTCTGAAAGTAGAAACTCGCCCGATTACAAGGGTGTGCGTATTTTTTCCCTAGGCCATTCTGGTTAAGCGTTTGGAGCAGCAGAATTGCGAAAAATTTGTTGTCTTCTCAACCATTTCTTAGCTTCAAACTCCCATATCTCGCGAACGGATTGACCTAACCCAAAAATTCCTATTGCATCTGAAAGTAGAAACTCGCCCGATTACAACGGTTTGTGTATTTTTTCCCTAGGCCATTCTGGTTAAGCGTTTGGAGCAGCAGAATTGCGAAAAATTTTTTGCCTTCTCAACCATTTCTTGGCTTCAAACTCCCATATCTCGCGAATGGATTGACCGAACCTAAAAATTCCTGTTGCTTGTGAAAGTAGAAACTCGCCCGATTACAACGGTACGTGTATTTTTTCCCTAGGCCATTCTGGTTAAGCGATTGGAGCAGCAGAAGTGCGAAAAATTTGTTGTCTTGTCAACCATTTCTTAGCTTCAAAGTCCCATATCTCGCGAACGGATTGACCAAACCCAAAATTCCTATTGCATCTGAAAGTAGAAACTCGCCCGATTACAACGGTATGCGTATTTTTCCCCTAGGGCATTCTGGTTAAGCGATTGGAGCAGCAGAAGTGCGAAAAATTTGTTGTCTTCACAACCATTTCTTAGCTTCAAAGTCCCATATCTCGCGAACGGATTGACCAAACCCAAAATTCCTATTGCATCTGAAAGTAGAAACTCGCCCGATTACAACGGTATGTGTATTTTTTCCCTAGACCATTCTGGTTAAGCGTTTGGAGCAGCAGAATTGCGAAAAATTTTTTGCCTCCTCAACCATTTCTTGGCTTCAAACTCCCATATCTCGCGAACGGATTGACCAAACCCAAAATTCCTGCTGCGTCTGAAAGTAGAAACTCGCCCGATTACAACGGTATGCGTATTTTTCCCCTAGGGCATTCTGGTTAAGCGATTGGAGCAGCAGAAGTGCGAAAAATTTGTTGTCTTCACAACCATTTCTTAGCTTCAAAGTCCCATATCTCGCGAACGGATTGACCAAACCCAAAATTCCTATTGCATCTGAAAGTAGAAACTCGCCCGATTACAACGGTATGTGTATTTTTTCCCTAGACCATTCTGGTTAAGCGTTTGGAGCAGCAGAATTGCGAAAAATTTGTTGTCTTCTCAACCATTTCTTAGATTCAATGTCCTATATCTAGCGAACGGATTGACCAAACCCAGAAATGCCTTCTGCGTCTGAAAGTAGAAACTCGCCCGATTACAAGGGTGTGCGTATTTTTTCCCTAGGCCATTCTGGTTAAGCGTTTGGAGCAGCAGAATTGCGAAAAATTTGTTGTCTTGTCAACCATTTCTTAGCTTCAAAGTCCCATATCTCGCGAACGGATTGACCAGACCCAAAAATTCCTATTGTAACTGAAAGTAGAAATTTGCCCGATTACAACCGTATGTGTATTTTTTCCCTAGGCCATTCTGGTTAAGCGTTTGAAGCAGCAGAATTGCGAAAAATTTTTTGCCTTCTCAACCATTTCTTGGCTTCAAACTCCCATATCTCGCGAACGGATTGACCGAACCCAAAAATTCCTGTTGCTTGTGAAAGTAGAAACTCGCCCGATTACAACGGTACGTGTATTTTTCCCCTAGGGCATTCTGGTTAAGCGATTGGAGCAGCAGAAGTGCGAAAAATTTGTTGTCTTGTCAACCATTTCTTAGCTTCAAAGTCCCATATCTCGCGAATGGATTGACCGAACCCAAAAATTCCTATTGTAACTGAAAGTAGAAACTCGCCCGATTACAACGGTATGTGTATTTTTTCCCTAGGCCATTCTGTTTAAGCGTTTGGAGCAGCAGAATTGCGAAAAATTTTTTGCCTTCTCAACCATTTCTTGGTTTCAATCTCCCATATCTCGCGAACGGATTGACCTAACCCAAAAATTCCTATTGCATCTGAAAGTAGAAACTCGCCCGGTTACAACGGTATGTGTATTTTTTCCCTATGCCATTCTGGTTAAGCGATTGGAGCAGCAGAAGTGCGAAAAATTTGTTGTCTTGTCAACCATTTCTTAGCTTCAAAGTCCCATATCTCGCGAACGGATTGACCAGACCCAAAAATTCCTATTGTAACTGAAAGTAGAAATTTGCCCGATTACAACCGTATGTGTATTTTTTCCCTAGGCCATTCTGGTTAAGCGTTTGAGGCAGCAGAATTGCGAAAAATTTTTTGTCTTCTCAACCATTTCTTGGCTTCAAACTCCCATATCTCGCGAATGGATTGACCTAACCCAAAAATTCCTACTGCATCTGAAAGTAGAACCTCGCCCGATTACAATGGTATGTGTATTTTTTCCCTAGGTCATTCTTGTTAAGCGTTTGGAGCAGCAGAATTGTGAACAATTTTTTGCCTTCTATACCATTTCTTGGCTTCAAACTCCCATATCTCGCGAACGGATTGACCTAACCCATAAATTCCTATTGCATCTGAAAGTAGAAACTCGCCCGATTACAACGGTATGTGTATTTTTTCCCTAGACCATTCTGGTTAAGCGTTTGGAGCAGCAGAATTGCGAAAAATTTTTTGCCTTCTCAACCATTTCTTGGCTTCAAACTCCCATGTCTCGCGAACGGATTGACCTAACCCAAAAATTCCTATTGCATCTGAAAGTAGAAACTCGCCCGGTTACAACGGTATGTGTATTTCTCCCCTAGGCCATTCTGGTTAAGCGATTGGAGCAGCAGAAGTGCGAAAAATTTGTTGTCTTGTCAACCATTTCTTAGGTTCAAAGTCCCATATCTCGCGAACGGATCGACCAGACCCAAAAATTCCGATTGTAACTGAAAGTAGAAACTCGCCCGATTACAACGGTATGTGTATTTTTTCCCTAGGCCATTCTGGTTAAGCGTTTGAAGCAGCAGAAATGCGAAAAATTTTTTGCCTTCTCAACCATTTCTTGGCTTCAAACTCCCATATCTCGCGAACGGATTGACCTAACCCAAAAATTCCTATTGCATCTGAAAGTAGAATCTCGCCCGATTACAACGGTATGTGTATTTTTTCCCTAGGCCATTCTGGTTAAGCGTTTGGAGCAGCAGAATTGTGTACAATTTTTTGCCTTCTCTACCATTTCTTGGCTTCAAACTCCCATATCTCGCGAACGGATTGACCAAACCCAAAAATTCCTGCTGCGTCTGAAAGTAGAAACTCGCCCGATTACAACGGTATGTGTATTTTTTCCCTGGGCCATTCTGGTTAAGCGTTTGGAGCAGCAGAATTGCGAAAAATTTTTTGCCTTCTCAACGATTTCTTGGCTTCAAACTCCCATATCTCGCGAACGGATTGACCAAACCCAAAATTCCTGCTGCGTCTGAAAGTAGAAACTCGCCCGATTACAACGGTATGCGTATTTTTCCCCTAGGGCATTCTGGTTAAGCGATTGGAGCAGCAGAATTGCGAAAAATTTGTTGTCTTCACAACCATTTCTTAGCTTCAAAGTCCCATATCTCGCGAACGGATTGACCAAACCCAAAATTCCTATTGCATCTGAAAGTAGAAACTCGCCCGATTACAACGGTATGTGTATTTTTTCCCTAGACCATTCTGGTTAAGCGTTTGGAGCAGCAGAATTGCGAAAAATTTGTTGTCTTCTCAACCATTTCTTAGATTCAATGTCCTATATCTAGCGAACGGATTGGCCAAACCCAGAAATGCCTTCTGCGTCTGAAAGTAGAAACTCGCCCGATTACAAGGGTGTGCGTATTTTTTCCCTAGGCCATTCTGGTTGAGCGTTTGGAGCAGCAGAATTGCGAAAAATTTGTTGTCTTCTCAACCATTTCTTAGCTTCAAACTCCCATATCTCGCGAACGGATTGACCTAACCCAAAAATTCCTATTGCATCTGAAAGTAGAAACTCGCCCGATTACAACGGTTTGTGTATTTTTTCCCTAGGCCATTCTGGTTAAGCGTTTGGAGCAGCAGAATTGCGAAAAATTTTTTGCCTTCTCAACCATTTCTTGGCTTCAAACTCCCATATCTCGCGAATGGATTGACCGAACCTAAAAATTCCTGTTGCTTGTGAAAGTAGAAACTCGCCCGATTACAACGGTACGTGTATTTTTTCCCTAGGCCATTCTGGTTAAGCGATTGGAGCAGCAGAAGTGCGAAAAATTTGTTGTCTTGTCAACCATTTCTTAGCTTCAAAGTCCCATATCTCGCGAACGGATTGACCAAACCCAAAATTCCTATTGCATCTGAAAGTAGAAACTCGCCCGATTACAACGGTATGCGTATTTTTCCCCTAGGGCATTCTGGTTAAGCGATTGGAGAAGCAGAAGTGCGAAAAATTTGTTGTCTTCACAACCATTTCTTAGCTTCAAAGTCCCATATCTCGCGAACGGATTGACCAAACCCAAAATTCCTATTGCATCTGAAAGTAGAAACTCGCCCGATTACAACGGTATGTGTATTTTTTCCCTAGACCATTCTGGTTAAGCGTTTGGAGCAGCAGAATTGCGAAAAATTTTTTGCCTTCTCAACCATTTCTTGGCTTCAAACTCCCATATCTCGCGAACGGATTGACCAAACCCAAAATTCCTGCTGCGTCTGAAAGTAGAAACTCGCCCGATTACAACGGTATGCGTATTTTTCCCCTAGGGCATTCTGGTTAAGCGATTGGAGCAGCAGAAGTGCGAAAAATTTGTTGTCTTCACAACCATTTCTTAGCTTCAAAGTCCCATATCTCGCGAACGGATTGACCAAACCCAAAATTCCTATTGCATCTGAAAGTAGAAACTCGCCCGATTACAACGGTATGTGTATTTTTTCCCTAGACCATTCTGGTTAAGCGTTTGGAGCAGCAGAATTGCGAAAAATTTGTTGTCTTCTCAACCATTTCTTAGATTCAATGTCCTATATCTAGCGAACGGATTGACCAAACCCAGAAATGCCTTCTGCGTCTGAAAGTAGAAACTCGCCCGATTACAATGGTTTGTGTATTTTTTCCCTAGGCCATTCTGGTTAAGCGTTTGGAGCAGCAGAATTTTAAAAAATTTTTTGCCTTCTCAACCATTTCTTGGCTTCAAACTCCCATATCTCGCGAACGGATTGACCGAACCTAAAAATTCCTGTTGCTTGTGAAAGTAGAAACTCGCCCGATTACAACGGTACGTGTATTTTTCCCCTAGGGCATTCTGGTTAAGCGATTGGAGCAGCAGAAGTGCGAAAAATTTGTTGTCTTGTCAACCATTTCTTAGCTTCAAAGTCCCATATCTCGCGAACGGATTGACCGAACCCAAAAATTCCTATTGTAACTGAAAGTAGAAACTCGCCCGATTACAACGGTATGTGTATTTTTTCCCTAGACCATTCTGGTTAAGCGTTTGGAGCAGCAGAATTGCGAAAAATTTTTTGTCTTCTCAACCATTTCTTGGCTTCAAACTCCCATGTCTCGCGAACGGATTGACCTAACCCAAAAATTCCTATTGCATCTGAAAGTAGAAACTCGCCCGGTTACAACGGTATGTGAATTTCTCCCCTAGGCCATTCTGGTTAAGCGATTGGAGCAGCAGAAGTGCGAAAAATTTGTTGTCTTGTCAACCATTTCTTAGGTTCAAAGTCCCATATCTCGCGAACGGATCGACCAGACCCAAAAATTCCTATTGTAACTGAAAGTAGAAACTCGCCCGATTACAACGGTATGTGTATTTTTTCCCTAGGCCATTCTGGTTAAGCGTTTGAAGCAGCAGAAATGCGAAAAATTTTTTGCCTTCTCAACCATTTCTTGGCTTCAAACTCCCATATCTCGCGAACGGATTGACCTAACCCAAAAATTCCTATTGCATCTGAAAGTAGAAACTCGCCCGATTACAACGGTATGTGTATTTTTTCCCTAGACCATTCTGGTTAAGCGTTTGGAGCAGCAGAATTGCGAAAAATTTTTTGCCTTCTCAACCATTTCTTGGCTTCAAACTCCCATGTCTCGCGAACGGATTGACCTAACCCAAAAATTCCTATTGCATCTGAAAGTAGAAACTCGCCCGGTTACAACGGTATGTGTATTTCTCCCCTAGGCCATTCTGGTTAAGCGATTGGAGCAGCAGAAGTGCGAAAAATTTGTTGCCTTCTCAACCATTTCTTGGCTTCAAACTCCCATATCTCGCGAACGGATTGACCTAACCCAAAAATTCCTATTGCATCTGAAAGTAGAATCTCGCCCGATTACAACGGTATGTGTATTTTTTCCCTAGGCCATTCTGGTTAAGCGTTTGGAGCAGCAGAATTGTGTACAATTTTTTGCCTTCTCTACCATTTCTTGGCTTCAAACTCCCATATCTCGCGAACGGATTGACCAAACCCAAAAATTCCTGCTGCGTCTGAAAGTAGAAACACGCCCGATTACAACGGTATGTGTATTTTTTCCCTGGGCCATTCTGGTTAAGCGTTTGGAGCAGCAGAATTGCGAAAAATTTTTTGCCTTCTCAACGATTTCTTGGCTTCAAACTCCCATATCTCGCGAACGGATTGACCAAACCCAAAATTCCTGCTGCGTCTGAAAGTAGAAACTCGCCCGATTACAACGGTATGCGTATTTTTCCCCTAGGGCATTCTGGTTAGGCGATTGGAGCAGCAGAAGTGCGAAAAATTTGTTGTCTTCACAACCATTTCTTAGCTTCAAAGTCCCATATCTCGCGAACGGATTGACCAAACCCAAAATTCCTATTGCATCTGAAAGTAGAAACTCGCCCGATTACAACGGTATGTGTATTTTTTCCCTAGACCATTCTGGTTAAGCGTTTGGAGCAGCGGAATTGCGAAAAATTTGTTGTCTTCTCAACCATTTCTTAGATTCAATGTCCTATATCTAGCGAACGGATTGACCAAACCCAGAAATGCCTTCTGCGTCTGATAGTAGAAACTCGCCCGATTACAAGGGTGTGCGTATTTTTTCCCTAGGCCATTCTGGTTAAGCGTTTGGAGCAGCAGAATTGCGAAAAATTTGTTGTCTTCTCAACCATTTCTTAGCTTCAAACTCCCATATCTCGCGAACGGATTGACCTAACCCAAAAATTCCTATTGCATCTGAAAGTAGAAACTTGCCCGATTACAATGGTTTGTGTATTTTTTCCCTAGGCCATTCTGGTTAAGCGTTTGGAGCAGCAGAATTGTGAAAAATTTTTTGCCTTCTCAACCATTTCTTGGCTTCAAACTCCCATATCTCGCGAACGGATTGACCGAACCTAAAAATTCCTGTTGCTTGTGAAAGTAGAAACTCGCCCGATTACAACGGTACGTGTATTTTTCCCCTAGGGCATTCTGGTTAAGCGATTGGAGCAGCAGAAGTGCGAAAAATTTGTTGTCTTGTCAACCATTTCTTAGCTTCAAAGTCCCATATCTCGCGAACGGATTGACCGAACCCAAAAATTCCTATTGTAACTGAAAGTAGAAACTCGCCCGATTACAAGGGTGTGCGTATTTTTTCCCTAGGCCATTCTGGTTAAGCGTTTGGATCAGCAGAATTGCGAAAAATTTTATGCCTTCTCAACCATTTCTTGGCTTCAATCTCCCATATCTCGCGAACGGATTGACCTAACCCAAAAATTCCTATTGCATCTGAAAGTAGAAACTCGCCTGGTTACAACGGTATGTGTATTTTTTCCCTAGGCCATTCTGGTTAAGCGATTGGAGCAGCAGAAGTGCGAAAAATTTGTTGTCTTGTCAACCATTTCTTAGCTTCAAAGTCCCATATCTCGCGAACGGATTGACCAAACCCAAAATTCCTATTGCATCTGAAAGTAGAAACACGCCCGATTACAACGGTATTCGTATTTTTCCCCTAGGGCATCTGGTTAAGCGATTGGAGCAGCAGAAGTGCGAAAAATTTGTTGTCTTCACAACCATTTCTTAGCTTCAAAGTCCCATATCTCGCGAACGGATTGACCAAACCCAAAATTCCTATTGCATCTGAAAGTAGAAACTCGCCCGATTACAACGGTATGTGTATTTTTTCCCTAGACCATTCTGGTTAAGCGTTTGGAGCAGCAGAATTGCGAAAAATTTTTTGCCTTCTCAACCATTTCTTGGCTTCAAAGTCCTACATCTCGCGAACGGATTGACCAAACCCAAAAATTCCTGCTGCGTCTGAAAGTAGAAACTCGCCCGATTACAACGGTATGTGTATTTTTTCCCTGGGCCATTCTGGTTAAGCGTTTGGAGCAGCAGAAATGCGAAAAATTTTTTGCCTTCTCAACCATTTCTTGGCTTCAAACTCCCATACCTCGCGAACGGATTGACATAACCCAAAAATTCCGATTGCATCTGAAAGTAGAAACTCGCCCGATTACAACGGTATGCGTATTTTTTCCCTAGGCCATTCTGATTAAGCGTTTGGAGCAGCAGAATTGCGAAAAATTTTTTGCCTTCTCAACCATTTCTTGGTTTCAAACTCCCATATCTCGCGAACGGATTGTCCTAACCCTAAAATTCCTGTTGCGTCTGAAAGTAGAAACTCGCCCAATTACAACGGTATATGAATTTTTTCCCTAGCCCATTCTGGTTAAGCGTTTGGAGCAGCAGAATTGCGAAAAATTTGTTGTCTTCTCAACCATTTCTTAGCTTCAAACTCCCATATCTCGCAACGGATTGACCTAACCCAAAAATTCCTATTGCATCTGAAAGTAGAAACTCGCCCGATTACGACGGCATGTGTATTTTTTCCCTAGGCCATTCTGGTTAAGCGTTTGAAGCAACAGAATTGCGAAAAATTTTTTGCCTTCTCAACCATTTCTTGGCTTCCAACTCCCATATCTCGCGAACGGATTGACCTAACCCAAAAATTCCTATTGCAACTGAAAGTAGAAACTCGCCCGATTACAACGGTATGTGTATTTTTTCCCTAGGCCATTCTGGTTAAGCGTTTGAAGCAGCAGAATTGCGAAAAATTTTTTGCCTTCTCAACCATTTCTTGGCTTCAAACTCCCATATCTCGCGAACGGATTGACCAAACCCAAAATTCCTGCTGCGTCTGAAAGTAGAAACTCGCCCGATTACAACGGTATGCGTATTTTTCCCCTAGGGCATTCTGGTTAAGCGATTGGAGCAGCAGAAGTGCGAAAAATTTGTTGTCTTCACAACCATTTCTTAGCTTCAAAGTCCCATATCTCGCGAACGGATTGACCAAACCCAAAATTCCCATTGCATCTGAAAGTAGAAACTCGCCCGATTACAACGGTATGTGTATTTTTTCCCTAGACCATTCTGGTTAAGCGTTTGGAGCAGCAGAATTGCGAAAAATTTTTTGCCTTCTCAACCATTTCTTGCCTTCAAAGTCCCATATCTCGCGAACGGATTGACCAAACCCAAAAATTCCTGCTGCGTCTGAAAGTAGAAACTCGCCCGATTACAACGGTATGTGTATTTTTTCCCTGGGCCATTCTGGTTAAGCGTTTGGAGCAGCAGAATTGTGAAAAATTTTTTGCCTTCTCAACCATTTCTTGGCTTCAAACTCCCATATCTCGCAAACGGATTGACCTAACCCAAAAATTCCTATTGCATCTGAAAGTAGAAACTCGCCCGATTACAATGGTTTGTGTATTTTTTCCCTAGGCCATTCTGGTTAAGCGTTTGGAGCAGCAGAATTGTGAAAAATTTTTTGCCTTCTCAACCATTTCTTGGCTTCAAACTCCCATATCTCGCGAACGGATTGACCGAACCTAAAAATTCCTGTTGCTTGTGAAAGTAGAAACTCGCCCGATTATAACGGTACGTGTATTTTTCCCCTAGGGCATTCTGGTTAAGCGATTGGAGCAGCAGAAGTGCGAAAAATTTGTTGTCTTGTCAACCATTTCTTAGCTTCAAAGTCCCATATCTCGCGAACGGATTGACCGAACCCAAAAATTCCTATTGTAACTGAAAGTAGAAACTCGCCCGATTACAAGGGTGTGCGTATTTTTTCCCTAGGCCATTCTGGTTAAGCGTTTGGATCAGCAGAATTGCGAAAAATTTTATGCCTTCTCAACCATTTCTTGGCTTCAATCTCCCATATCTCGCGAACGGATTGACCTAACCCAAAAATTCCTATTGCATCTGAAAGTAGAAACTCGCCTGGTTACAACGGTATGTGTATTTTTTCCCTAGGCCATTCTGGTTAAGCGATTGGAGCAGCAGAAGTGCGAAAAATTTGTTGTCTTGTCAACCATTTCTTAGCTTCAAAGTCCCATATCTCGCGAACGGATTGACCAAACCCAAAATTCCTATTGCATCTGAAAGTAGAAACACGCCCGATTACAACGGTATGCGTATTTTTCCCCTAGGGCATCTGGTTAAGCGATTGGAGCAGCAGAAGTGCGAAAAATTTGTTGTCTTCACAACCATTTCTTAGCTTCAAAGTCCCATATCTCGCGAACGGATTGACCAAACCCAAAATTCCTATTGCATCTGAAAGTAGAAACTCGCCCGATTACAACGGTATGTGTATTTTTTCCCTAGACCATTCTGGTTAAGCGTTTGGAGCAGCAGAATTGCGAAAAATTTTTGCCTTCTCAACCATTTCTTGGCTTCAAACTCCCATATCTCGCGAACGGATTGACCAAACCCAAAAATTCCTGCTGCGTCTGAAAGTAGAAACTCGCCCGATTACAACGGTATGTGTATTATTTCCCTGGGCCATTCTGGTTAAGCGTTTGAAGCAACAGAATTGCGAAAAATTTTTTGCCTTCTCAACCATTTCTTGGCTTCAAACTCCCATATCTCGCGAACGGATTGACCAAACCCAAAATTCCTGCTGCGTCTGAAAGTAGAAACTCGCCCGATTACAACGGTATGCGTATTTTTCCCCTAGGGCATTCTGGTTAAGCGATTGGAGCAGCAGAAGTGCGAAAAATTTGTTGTCTTCACAACCATTTCTTAGCTTCAAAGTCCCATATCTCGCGAACGGATTGACCAAACCCAAAATTCCCATTGCATCTGAAAGTAGAAACTCGCCCGATTACAACGGTATGTGTATTTTTTCCCTAGACCATTCTGGTTAAGCGTTTGGAGCAGCAGAATTGCGAAAAATTTGTTGTCTTCTCAACCATTTCTTAGCTTCAAACTCCCATATCTCGCGAACGGATTGACCTAACCCAAAAATTCCTATTGCATCTGAAAGTAGAAACTCGCCCGATTACAATGGTTTGTGTATTTTTTCCCTAGGCCATTCTGGTTAAGCGTTTGGAGCAGCAGAATTGTGAAAAATTTTTTGCCTTCTCAACCATTTCTTGGCTTCAAACTCCCATATCTCGCGAACGGATTGACCGAACCTAAAAATTCCTGTTGCTTGTGAAAGTAGAAACTCGCCCGATTACAACGGTACGTGTATTTTTCCCCTAGGGCATTCTGGTTAAGCGATTGGAGCAGCAGAAGTGCGAAAAATTTGTTGTCTTGTCAACCATTTCTTAGCTTCAAAGTCCCATATCTCGCGAACGGATTGACCGAACCCAAAAATTCCTATTGTAACTGAAAGTAGAAACTCGCCCGATTACAAGGGTGTGCGTATTTTTTCCCTAGGCCATTCTGGTTAAGCGTTTGGATCAGCAGAATTGCGAAAAATTTTATGCCTTCTCAACCATTTCTTGGCTTCAATCTCCCATATCTCGCGAACGGATTGACCTAACCCAAAAATTCCTATTGCATCTGAAAGTAGAAACTCGCCTGGTTACAACGGTATGTGTATTTTTTCCCTAGGCCATTCTGGTTAAGCGATTGGAGCAGCAGAAGTGCGAAAAATTTGTTGTCTTGTCAACCATTTCTTAGCTTCAAAGTCCCATATCTCGCGAACGGATTGACCAAACCCAAAATTCCTATTGCATCTGAAAGTAGAAACACGCCCGATTACAACGGTATTCGTATTTTTCCCCTAGGGCATCTGGTTAAGCGATTGGAGCAGCAGAAGTGCGAAAAATTTGTTGTCTTCACAACCATTTCTTAGCTTCAAACTCCCATATCTCGCAAACGGATTGACCTAACCCAAAAATTCCTATTGCATCTGAAAGTAGAAACTCGCCCGATTACGACGGCATGTGTATTTTTTCCCTAGGCCATTCTGGTTAAGCGTTTGAAGCAACAGAATTGCGAAAAATTTTTTGCCTTCTCAACCATTTCTTGGCTTCCAACTCCCATATCTCGCGAACGGATTGACCTAACCCAAAAATTCCTATTGTAACTGAAAGTAGAAACTCGCCCGATTACAACGGTATGTGTATTTTTTCCCTAGGCCATTCTGGTTAAGCGTTTGAAGCAGCAGAATTGCGAAAAATTTTTTGCCTTCTCAACCATTTCTTGGCTTCAAACTCCCATATCTCGCGAACGGATTGACCAAACCCAAAATTCCTGCTGCGTCTGAAAGTAGAAACTCGCCCGATTACAACGGTATGCGTATTTTTCCCCTAGGGCATTCTGGTTAAGCGATTGGAGCAGCAGAAGTGCGAAAAATTTGTTGTCTTCACAACCATTTCTTAGCTTCAAAGTCCCATATCTCGCGAACGGATTGACCAAACCCAAAATTCCCATTGCATCTGAAAGTAGAAACTCGCCCGATTACAACGGTATGTGTATTTTTTCCCTAGACCATTCTGGTTAAGCGTTTGGAGCAGCAGAATTGCGAAAAATTTTTTGCCTTCTCAACCATTTCTTGCCTTCAAAGTCCCATATCTCGCGAACGGATTGACCAAACCCAAAAATTCCTGCTGCGTCTGAAAGTAGAAACTCGCCCGATTACAACGGTATGTGTATTTTTTCCCTGGGCCATTCTGGTTAAGCGTTTGGAGCAGCAGAATTGTGAAAAATTTTTTGCCTTCTCAACCATTTCTTGGCTTCAAACTCCCATATCTCGCAAACGGATTGACCTAACCCAAAAATTCCTATTGCATCTGAAAGTAGAAACTCGCCCGATTACAATGGTTTGTGTATTTTTTCCCTAGGCCATTCTGGTTAAGCGTTTGGAGCAGCAGAATTTTGAAAAATTTTTTGCCTTCTCAACCATTTCTTGGCTTCAAACTCCCATATCTCGCGAACGGATTGACCGAACCTAAAAATTCCTGTTGCTTGTGAAAGTAGAAACTCGCCCGATTATAACGGTACGTGTATTTTTCCCCTAGGGCATTCTGGTTAAGCGATTGGAGCAGCAGAAGTGCGAAAAATTTGTTGTCTTGTCAACCATTTCTTAGCTTCAAAGTCCCATATCTCGCGAACGGATTGACCGAACCCAAAAATTCCTATTGTAACTGAAAGTAGAAACTCGCCCGATTACAAGGGTGTGCGTATTTTTTCCCTAGGCCATTCTGGTTAAGCGTTTGGATCAGCAGAATTGCGAAAAATTTTATGCCTTCTCAACCATTTCTTGGCTTCAATCTCCCATATCTCGCGAACGGATTGACCTAACCCAAAAATTCCTATTGCATCTGAAAGTAGAAACTCGCCTGGTTACAACGGTATGTGTATTTTTTCCCTAGGCCATTCTGGTTAAGCGATTGGAGCAGCAGAAGTGCGAAAAATTTGTTGTCTTGTCAACCATTTCTTAGCTTCAAAGTCCCATATCTCGCGAACGGATTGACCAAACCCAAAATTCCTATTGCATCTGAAAGTAGAAACACGCCCGATTACAACGGTATGCGTATTTTTCCCCTAGGGCATCTGGTTAAGCGATTGGAGCAGCAGAAGTGCGAAAAATTTGTTGTCTTCACAACCATTTCTTAGCTTCAAAGTCCCATATCTCGCGAACGGATTGACCAAACCCAAAATTCCTATTGCATCTGAAAGTAGAAACTCGCCCGATTACAACGGTATGTGTATTTTTTCCCTAGACCATTCTGGTTAAGCGTTTGGAGCAGCAGAATTGCGAAAAATTTTTGCCTTCTCAACCATTTCTTGGCTTCAAACTCCCATATCTCGCGAACGGATTGACCAAACCCAAAAATTCCTGCTGCGTCTGAAAGTAGAAACTCGCCCGATTACAACGGTATGTGTATTATTTCCCTGGGCCATTCTGGTTAAGCGTTTGAAGCAACAGAATTGCGAAAAATTTTTTGCCTTCTCAACCATTTCTTGGCTTCAAACTCCCATATCTCGCGAACGGATTGACCAAACCCAAAATTCCTGCTGCGTCTGAAAGTAGAAACTCGCCCGATTACAACGGTATGCGTATTTTTCCCCTAGGGCATTCTGGTTAAGCGATTGGAGCAGCAGAAGTGCGAAAAATTTGTTGTCTTCACAACCATTTCTTAGCTTCAAAGTCCCATATCTCGCGAACGGATTGACCAAACCCAAAATTCCCATTGCATCTGAAAGTAGAAACTCGCCCGATTACAACGGTATGTGTATTTTTTCCCTAGACCATTCTGGTTAAGCGTTTGGAGCAGCAGAATTGCGAAAAATTTGTTGTCTTCTCAACCATTTCTTAGCTTCAAACTCCCATATCTCGCGAACGGATTGACCTAACCCAAAAATTCCTATTGCATCTGAAAGTAGAAACTCGCCCGATTACAATGGTTTGTGTATTTTTTCCCTAGGCCATTCTGGTTAAGCGTTTGGAGCAGCAGAATTGTGAAAAATTTTTTGCCTTCTCAACCATTTCTTGGCTTCAAACTCCCATATCTCGCGAACGGATTGACCGAACCTAAAAATTCCTGTTGCTTGTGAAAGTAGAAACTCGCCCGATTACAACGGTACGTGTATTTTTCCCCTAGGGCATTCTGGTTAAGCGATTGGAGCAGCAGAAGTGCGAAAAATTTGTTGTCTTGTCAACCATTTCTTAGCTTCAAAGTCCCATATCTCGCGAACGGATTGACCGAACCCAAAAATTCCTATTGTAACTGAAAGTAGAAACTCGCCCGATTACAAGGGTGTGCGTATTTTTTCCCTAGGCCATTCTGGTTAAGCGTTTGGATCAGCAGAATTGCGAAAAATTTTATGCCTTCTCAACCATTTCTTGGCTTCAATCTCCCATATCTCGCGAACGGATTGACCTAACCCAAAAATTCCTATTGCATCTGAAAGTAGAAACTCGCCTGGTTACAACGGTATGTGTATTTTTTCCCTAGGCCATTCTGGTTAAGCGATTGGAGCAGCAGAAGTGCGAAAAATTTGTTGTCTTGTCAACCATTTCTTAGCTTCAAAGTCCCATATCTCGCGAACGGATTGACCAAACCCAAAATTCCTATTGCATCTGAAAGTAGAAACACGCCCGATTACAACGGTATTCGTATTTTTCCCCTAGGGCATCTGGTTAAGCGATTGGAGCAGCAGAAGTGCGAAAAATTTGTTGTCTTCACAACCATTTCTTAGCTTCAAAGTCCCATATCTCGCGAACGGATTGACCAAACCCAAAATTCCTATTGCATCTGAAAGTAGAAACTCGCCCGATTACAACGGTATGTGTATTTTTTCCCTAGACCATTCTGGTTAAGCGTTTGGAGCAGCAGAATTGCGAAAAATTTTTTGCCTTCTCAACCATTTCTTGGCTTCAAAGTCCTACATCTCGCGAACGGATTGACCAAACCCAAAAATTCCTGCTGCGTCTGAAAGTAGAAACTCGCCCGATTACAACGGTATGTGTATTTTTTCCCTGGGCCATTCTGGTTAAGCGTTTGGAGCAGCAGAAATGCGAAAAATTTTTTGCCTTCTCAACCATTTCTTGGCTTCAAACTCCCATACCTCGCGAACGGATTGACATAACCCAAAAATTCCGATTGCATCTGAAAGTAGAAACTCGCCCGATTACAACGGTATGCGTATTTTTTCCCTAGGCCATTCTGATTAAGCGTTTGGAGCAGCAGAATTGCGAAAAATTTTTTGCCTTCTCAACCATTTCTTGGTTTCAAACTCCCATATCTCGCGAACGGATTGTCCTAACCCTAAAATTCCTGTTGCGTCTGAAAGTAGAAACTCGCCCAATTACAACGGTATATGAATTTTTTCCCTAGCCCATTCTGGTTAAGCGTTTGGAGCAGCAGAATTGCGAAAAATTTGTTGTCTTCTCAACCATTTCTTAGCTTCAAACTCCCATATCTCGCAAACGGATTGACCTAACCCAAAAATTCCTATTGCATCTGAAAGTAGAAACTCGCCCGATTACGACGGCATGTGTATTTTTTCCCTAGGCCATTCTGGTTAAGCGTTTGAAGCAACAGAATTGCGAAAAATTTTTTGCCTTCTCAACCATTTCTTGGCTTCCAACTCCCATATCTCGCGAACGGATTGACCTAACCCAAAAATTCCTATTGTAACTGAAAGTAGAAACTCGCCCGATTACAACGGTATGTGTATTTTTTCCCTAGGCCATTCTGGTTAAGCGTTTGAAGCAGCAGAATTGCGAAAAATTTTTTGCCTTCTCAACCATTTCTTGGCTTCAAACTCCCATATCTCGCGAACGGATTGACCAAACCCAAAATTCCTGCTGCGTCTGAAAGTAGAAACTCGCCCGATTACAACGGTATGCGTATTTTTCCCCTAGGGCATTCTGGTTAAGCGATTGGAGCAGCAGAAGTGCGAAAAATTTGTTGTCTTCACAACCATTTCTTAGCTTCAAAGTCCCATATCTCGCGAACGGATTGACCAAACCCAAAATTCCCATTGCATCTGAAAGTAGAAACTCGCCCGATTACAACGGTATGTGTATTTTTTCCCTAGACCATTCTGGTTAAGCGTTTGGAGCAGCAGAATTGCGAAAAATTTTTTGCCTTCTCAACCATTTCTTGCCTTCAAAGTCCCATATCTCGCGAACGGATTGACCAAACCCAAAAATTCCTGCTGCGTCTGAAAGTAGAAACTCGCCCGATTACAACGGTATGTGTATTTTTTCCCTGGGCCATTCTGGTTAAGCGTTTGGAGCAGCAGAATTGTGAAAAATTTTTTGCCTTCTCAACCATTTCTTGGCTTCAAACTCCCATATCTCGCAAACGGATTGACCTAACCCAAAAATTCCTATTGCATCTGAAAGTAGAAACTCGCCCGATTACAATGGTTTGTGTATTTTTTCCCTAGGCCATTCTGGTTAAGCGTTTGGAGCAGCAGAATTGTGAAAAATTTTTTGCCTTCTCAACCATTTCTTGGCTTCAAACTCCCATATCTCGCGAACGGATTGACCGAACCTAAAAATTCCTGTTGCTTGTGAAAGTAGAAACTCGCCCGATTATAACGGTACGTGTATTTTTCCCCTAGGGCATTCTGGTTAAGCGATTGGAGCAGCAGAAGTGCGAAAAATTTGTTGTCTTGTCAACCATTTCTTAGCTTCAAAGTCCCATATCTCGCGAACGGATTGACCGAACCCAAAAATTCCTATTGTAACTGAAAGTAGAAACTCGCCCGATTACAAGGGTGTGCGTATTTTTTCCCTAGGCCATTCTGGTTAAGCGTTTGGATCAGCAGAATTGCGAAAAATTTTATGCCTTCTCAACCATTTCTTGGCTTCAATCTCCCATATCTCGCGAACGGATTGACCTAACCCAAAAATTCCTATTGCATCTGAAAGTAGAAACTCGCCTGGTTACAACGGTATGTGTATTTTTTCCCTAGGCCATTCTGGTTAAGCGATTGGAGCAGCAGAAGTGCGAAAAATTTGTTGTCTTGTCAACCATTTCTTAGCTTCAAAGTCCCATATCTCGCGAACGGATTGACCAAACCCAAAATTCCTATTGCATCTGAAAGTAGAAACACGCCCGATTACAACGGTATGCGTATTTTTCCCCTAGGGCATCTGGTTAAGCGATTGGAGCAGCAGAAGTGCGAAAAATTTGTTGTCTTCACAACCATTTCTTAGCTTCAAAGTCCCATATCTCGCGAACGGATTGACCAAACCCAAAATTCCTATTGCATCTGAAAGTAGAAACTCGCCCGATTACAACGGTATGTGTATTTTTTCCCTAGACCATTCTGGTTAAGCGTTTGGAGCAGCAGAATTGCGAAAAATTTTTGCCTTCTCAACCATTTCTTGGCTTCAAACTCCCATATCTCGCGAACGGATTGACCAAACCCAAAAATTCCTGCTGCGTCTGAAAGTAGAAACTCGCCCGATTACAACGGTATGTGTATTATTTCCCTGGGCCATTCTGGTTAAGCGTTTGAAGCAACAGAATTGCGAAAAATTTTTTGCCTTCTCAACCATTTCTTGGCTTCAAACTCCCATATCTCGCGAACGGATTGACCAAACCCAAAATTCCTGCTGCGTCTGAAAGTAGAAACTCGCCCGATTACAACGGTATGCGTATTTTTCCCCTAGGGCATTCTGGTTAAGCGATTGGAGCAGCAGAAGTGCGAAAAATTTGTTGTCTTCACAACCATTTCTTAGCTTCAAAGTCCCATATCTCGCGAACGGATTGACCAAACCCAAAATTCCCATTGCATCTGAAAGTAGAAACTCGCCCGATTACAACGGTATGTGTATTTTTTCCCTAGACCATTCTGGTTAAGCGTTTGGAGCAGCAGAATTGCGAAAAATTTGTTGTCTTCTCAACCATTTCTTAGCTTCAAACTCCCATATCTCGCGAACGGATTGACCTAACCCAAAAATTCCTATTGCATCTGAAAGTAGAAACTCGCCCGATTACAATGGTTTGTGTATTTTTTCCCTAGGCCATTCTGGTTAAGCGTTTGGAGCAGCAGAATTGTGAAAAATTTTTTGCCTTCTCAACCATTTCTTGGCTTCAAACTCCCATATCTCGCGAACGGATTGACCGAACCTAAAAATTCCTGTTGCTTGTGAAAGTAGAAACTCGCCCGATTACAACGGTACGTGTATTTTTCCCCTAGGGCATTCTGGTTAAGCGATTGGAGCAGCAGAAGTGCGAAAAATTTGTTGTCTTGTCAACCATTTCTTAGCTTCAAAGTCCCATATCTCGCGAACGGATTGACCGAACCCAAAAATTCCTATTGTAACTGAAAGTAGAAACTCGCCCGATTACAAGGGTGTGCGTATTTTTTCCCTAGGCCATTCTGGTTAAGCGTTTGGATCAGCAGAATTGCGAAAAATTTTATGCCTTCTCAACCATTTCTTGGCTTCAATCTCCCATATCTCGCGAA
Source organism: Ptiloglossa arizonensis (assembly GCF_051014685.1). NCBI lineage: Eukaryota > Metazoa > Arthropoda > Insecta > Hymenoptera > Colletidae > Ptiloglossa > Ptiloglossa arizonensis. Next base: position 360,189 of record NW_027478749.1, on the reverse strand, counting down.
CGGATTGACCTAACCCAAAAATTCCTATTGCATCTGAAAGTAGAAACTCGCCTGGTTACAACGGTATGTGTATTTTTTCCCTAGGCCATTCTGGTTAAGCGATTGGAGCAGCAGAAGTGCGAAAAATTTGTTGTCTTGTCAACCATTTCTTAGCTTCAAAGTCCCATATCTCGCGAACGGATTGACCAAACCCAAAATTCCTATTGCATCTGAAAGTAGAAACACGCCCGATTACAACGGTATTCGTATTTTTCCCCTAGGGCATCTGGTTAAGCGATTGGAGCAGCAGAAGTGCGAAAAATTTGTTGTCTTCACAACCATTTCTTAGCTTCAAAGTCCCATATCTCGCGAACGGATTGACCAAACCCAAAATTCCTATTGCATCTGAAAGTAGAAACTCGCCCGATTACAACGGTATGTGTATTTTTTCCCTAGACCATTCTGGTTAAGCGTTTGGAGCAGCAGAATTGCGAAAAATTTTTTGCCTTCTCAACCATTTCTTGGCTTCAAAGTCCTACATCTCGCGAACGGATTGACCAAACCCAAAAATTCCTGCTGCGTCTGAAAGTAGAAACTCGCCCGATTACAACGGTATGTGTATTTTTTCCCTGGGCCATTCTGGTTAAGCGTTTGGAGCAGCAGAAATGCGAAAAATTTTTTGCCTTCTCAACCATTTCTTGGCTTCAAACTCCCATATCTCGCGAACGGATTGACATAACCCAAAAATTCCGATTGCATCTGAAAGTAGAAACTCGCCCGATTACAACGGTATGCGTATTTTTTCCCTAGGCCATTCTGATTAAGCGTTTGGAGCAGCAGAATTGCGAAAAATTTTTTGCCTTCTCAACCATTTCTTGGTTTCAAACTCCCATATCTCGCGAACGGATTGTCCTAACCCTAAAATTCCTGTTGCGTCTGAAAGTAGAAACTCGCCCAATTACAACGGTATATGAATTTTTTCCCTAGCCCATTCTGGTTAAGCGTTTGGAGCAGCAGAATTGCGAAAAATTTGTTGTCTTCTCAACCATTTCTTAGCTTCAAACTCCCATATCTCGCGAACGGATTGACCAAACCCAAAATTCCTGCTGCGTCTGAAACTAGAAACTCGCCCGATTACAACGGTATGTGTATTTTTTCCCTGGGCCATTCTGGTTAAGCGTTTGGAGCAGCAGAAATGCGAAAAATTTTTTGCCTTCTCAACCATTTCTTGGCTTCAAACTCCCATATCTCGCGAACGGATTGACATAACCCAAAAATTCCGATTGCATCTGAAAGTAGAAACTCGCCCGATTACAACGGTATGCGTATTTTTTCCCTAGGCCATTCTGATTAAGCGTTTGGAGCAGCAGAATTGCGAAAAATTTTTTGCCTTCTCAACCATTTCTTGGTTTCAAACTCCCATATCTCGCGAACGGATTGTCCTAACCCTAAAATTCCTGTTGCGTCTGAAAGTAGAAACTCGCCCAATTACAACGGTATATGAATTTTTTCCCTAGCCCATTCTGGTTAAGCGTTTGGAGCAGCAGAATTGCGAAAAATTTGTTGTCTTCTCAACCATTTCTTAGCTTCAAACTCCCATATCTCGCAAACGGATTGACCTAACCCAAAAATTCCTATTGCATCTGAAAGTAGAAACTCGCCCGATTACGACGGCATGTGTATTTTTTCCCTAGGCCATTCTGGTTAAGCGTTTGAAGCAACAGAATTGCGAAAAATTTTTTGCCTTCTCAACCATTTCTTGGCTTCCAACTCCCATATCTCGCGAACGGATTGACCTAACCCAAAAATTCCTATTGTAACTGAAAGTAGAAACTCGCCCGATTACAACGGTATGTGTATTTTTTCCCTAGGCCATTCTGGTTAAGCGTTTGAAGCAGCAGAATTGCGAAAAATTTTTTGCCTTCTCAACCATTTCTTGGCTTCAAACTCCCATATCTCGCGAACGGATTGACCAAACCCAAAATTCCTGCTGCGTCTGAAAGTAGAAACTCGCCCGATTACAACGGTATGCGTATTTTTCCCCTAGGGCATTCTGGTTAAGCGATTGGAGCAGCAGAAGTGCGAAAAATTTGTTGTCTTCACAACCATTTCTTAGCTTCAAAGTCCCATATCTCGCGAACGGATTGACCAAACCCAAAATTCCCATTGCATCTGAAAGTAGAAACTCGCCCGATTACAACGGTATGTGTATTTTTTCCCTAGACCATTCTGGTTAAGCGTTTGGAGCAGCAGAATTGCGAAAAATTTTTTGCCTTCTCAACCATTTCTTGCCTTCAAAGTCCCATATCTCGCGAACGGATTGACCAAACCCAAAAATTCCTGCTGCGTCTGAAAGTAGAAACTCGCCCGATTACAACGGTATGTGTATTTTTTCCCTGGGCCATTCTGGTTAAGCGTTTGGAGCAGCAGAATTGTGAAAAATTTTTTGCCTTCTCAACCATTTCTTGGCTTCAAACTCCCATATCTCGCAAACGGATTGACCTAACCCAAAAATTCCTATTGCATCTGAAAGTAGAAACTCGCCCGATTACAATGGTTTGTGTATTTTTTCCCTAGGCCATTCTGGTTAAGCGTTTGGAGCAGCAGAATTGTGAAAAATTTTTTGCCTTCTCAACCATTTCTTGGCTTCAAACTCCCATATCTCGCGAACGGATTGACCGAACCTAAAAATTCCTGTTGCTTGTGAAAGTAGAAACTCGCCCGATTATAACGGTACGTGTATTTTTCCCCTAGGGCATTCTGGTTAAGCGATTGGAACAGCAGAAGTGCGAAAAATTTGTTGTCTTGTCAACCATTTCTTAGCTTCAAAGTCCCATATCTCGCGAACGGATTGACCGAACCCAAAAATTCCTATTGTAACTGAAAGTAGAAACTCGCCCGATTACAAGGGTGTGCGTATTTTTTCCCTAGGCCATTCTGGTTAAGCGTTTGGATCAGCAGAATTGCGAAAAATTTTATGCCTTCTCAACCATTTCTTGGCTTCAATCTCCCATATCTCGCGAACGGATTGACCTAACCCAAAATTTCCTATTGCATCTGAAAGTAGAAACTCGCCTGGTTACAACGGTATGTGTATTTTTTCCCTAGGCCATTCTGGTTAAGCGATTGGAGCAGCAGAAGTGCGAAAAATTTGTTGTCTTGTCAACCATTTCTTAGCTTCAAAGTCCCATATCTCGCGAACGGATTGACCAAACCCAAAATTCCTATTGCATCTGAAAGTAGAAACACGCCCGATTACAACGGTATGCGTATTTTTCCCCTAGGGCATCTGGTTAAGCGATTGGAGCAGCAGAAGTGCGAAAAATTTGTTGTCTTCACAACCATTTCTTAGCTTCAAAGTCCCATATCTCGCGAACGGATTGACCAAACCCAAAATTCCTATTGCATCTGAAAGTAGAAACTCGCCCGATTACAACGGTATGTGTATTTTTTCCCTAGACCATTCTGGTTAAGCGTTTGGAGCAGCAGAATTGCGAAAAATTTTTGCCTTCTCAACCATTTCTTGGCTTCAAACTCCCATATCTCGCGAACGGATTGACCAAACCCAAAAATTCCTGCTGCGTCTGAAAGTAGAAACTCGCCCGATTACAACGGTATGTGTATTATTTCCCTGGGCCATTCTGGTTAAGCGTTTGAAGCAACAGAATTGCGAAAAATTTTTTGCCTTCTCAACCATTTCTTGGCTTCAAACTCCCATATCTCGCGAACGGATTGACCAAACCCAAAATTCCTGCTGCGTCTGAAAGTAGAAACTCGCCCGATTACAACGGTATGCGTATTTTTCCCCTAGGGCATTCTGGTTAAGCGATTGGAGCAGCAGAAGTGCGAAAAATTTGTTGTCTTCACAACCATTTCTTAGCTTCAAAGTCCCATATCTCGCGAACGGATTGACCAAACCCAATATTCCTATTGCATCTGAAAGTAGAAACTCGCCCGATTACAACGGTATGTGTATTTTTTCCCTAGACCATTCTGGTTAAGCGTTTGGAGCAGCAGAATTGCGAAAAATTTTTTGCCTTCTCAACCATTTCTTGCCTTCAAAGTCCCATATCTCGCGAACGGATTGACCAAACCCAAAAATTCCTGCTGCGTCTGAAAGTAGAAACTCGCCCGATTACAACGGTATGTGTATTTTTTCCCTGGGCCATTCTGGTTAAGCGTTTGGAGCAGCAGAATTGTGAAAAATTTTTTGCCTTCTCAACCATTTCTTGGCTTCAAACTCCCATATCTCGCAAACGGATTGACCTAACCCAAAAATTCCTATTGCATCTGAAAGTAGAAACTCGCCCGATTACAATGGTTTGTGTATTTTTTCCCTAGGCCATTCTGGTTAAGCGTTTGGAGCAGCAGAATTGTGAAAAATTTTTTGCCTTCTCAACCATTTCTTGGCTTCAAACTCCCATATCTCGCGAACGGATTGACCGAACCTAAAAATTCCTGTTGCTTGTGAAAGTAGAAACTCGCCCGATTACAACGGTACGTGTATTTTTCCCCTAGGGCATTCTGGTTAAGCGATTGGAGCAGCAGAAGTGCGAAAAATTTGTTGTCTTGTCAACCATTTCTTAGCTTCAAAGTCCCATATCTCGCGAACGGATTGACCGAACCCAAAAATTCGTATTGTAACTGAAAGTAGAAACTCGCCCGATTACAAGGGTGTGCGTATTTTTTCCCTAGGCCATTCTGGTTAAGCGTTTGGATCAGCAGAATTGCGAAAAATTTTATGCCTTCTCAACCATTTCTTGGCTTCAATCTCCCATATCTCGCGAACGGATTGACCTAACCCAAAAATTCCTATTGCATCTGAAAGTAGAAACTCGCCTGGTTACAACGGTATGTGTATTTTTTCCCTAGGCCATTCTGGTTAAGCGATTGGAGCAGCAGAAGTGCGAAAAATTTGTTGTCTTGTCAACCATTTCTTAGCTTCAAAGTCCCATATCTCGCGAACGGATTGACCAAACCCAAAATTCCTATTGCATCTGAAAGTAGAAACACGCCCGATTACAACGGTATGCGTATTTTTCCCCTAGAGCATCTGGTTAAGCGATTGGAGCAGCAGAAGTGCGAAAAATTTGTTGTCTTCACAACCATTTCTTAGCTTCAAAGTCCCATATCTCGCGAACGGATTGACCAAACCCAAAATTCCTATTGCATCTGAAAGTAGAAACTCGCCCGATTACAACGGTATGTGTATTTTTTCCCTAGACCATTCTGGTTAAGCGTTTGGAGCAGCAGAATTGCGAAAAATTTTTTGCCTTCTCAACCATTTCTTGGCTTCAAAGTCCTACATCTCGCGAACGGATTGACCAAACCCAAAAATTCCTGCTGCGTCTGAAAGTAGAAACTCGCCCGATTACAACGGTATGTGTATTTTTTCCCTGGGCCATTCTGGTTAAGCGTTTGGAGCAGCAGAAATGCGAAAAATTTTTTGCCTTCTCAACCATTTCTTGGCTTCAAACTCCCATATCTCGCGAACGGATTGACATAACCCAAAAATTCCGATTGCATCTGAAAGTAGAAACTCGCCCGATTACAACGGTATGCGTATTTTTTCCCTAGGCCATTCTGATTAAGCGTTTGGAGCAGCAGAATTGCGAAAAATTTTTTGCCTTCTCAACCATTTCTTGGCTTCAAACTCCCATATCTCGCGAACGGATTGACCAAACCCAAAATTCCTGCTGCGTCTGAAAGTAGAAACTCGCCCGATTACAACGGTATGCGTATTTTTCCCCTAGGGCATTCTGGTTAAGCGATTGGAGCAGCAGAAGTGCGAAAAATTTGTTGTCTTCACAACCATTTCTTAGCTTCAAAGTCCCATATCTCGCGAACGGATTGACCAAACCCAAAATTCCCATTGCATCTGAAAGTAGAAACTCGCCCGATTACAACGGTATGTGTATTTTTTCCCTAGACCATTCTGGTTAAGCGTTTGGAGCAGCAGAATTGCGAAAAATTTTTTGCCTTCTCAACCATTTCTTGCCTTCAAAGTCCCATATCTCGCGAACGGATTGACCAAACCCAAAAATTCCTGCTGCGTCTGAAAGTAGAAACTCGCCCGATTACAACGGTATGTGTATTTTTTCCCTGGGCCATTCTGGTTAAGCGTTTGGAGCAGCAGAATTGCGAAAAATTTGTTGTCTTCTCAACCATTTCTTAGATTCAATGTCCCATATCTCGCGAACGGATAGACCAAACCCAAAAATTCCTTCTGCGTCTGAAAGTAGAAACCCGCCCGATTACAAGGGTGTGCGTATTTTTTCCCTAGGCCATTCTGGTTAAGCGTTTGGAGCAGCAGAATTGCGAAAAATTTGTTGTCTTCTCAACCATTTCTTAGCTTCAAACTCCCATATCTCGCGAACGGATTGACCTAACCCAAAAATTCCTATTGCATCTGAAAGTAGAAACTCGCCCGATTACGACGGTATGTGTATTTTTTCCCTAGGCCATTCTGTTTAAGCGTTTGGAGCAGCAGAATTGCGAAAAAATTTTTGCCTTCTCAACCATTTCTTGGCTTCAAACTCCCGTATCTCGCGAACGGATTGACCTAACCCAAAAATTCCTATTGCATCTGAAAGTAGAAACTCGCCCGGTTACAACGGTATGTGTATTTTTCCCCTAGGCAATTCTGGTTAAGCGATTGGAGCAGCAGAATTGCGAAAAATTTGATGTCTTGTCAACCATTTCTTAGCTTCAAAGTCCCATATCTCGCGAACGGATTGACCAGACCCAAAAATTCATATTGTAACTGAAAGTAGAAACTCGCCCGATTACAACGGTATGTGTATTTTTTCCCTAGGCCATTCTGGTTAAGCGTTTGAAGCAGCAGAATTGCGAAAAATTTTTGCCTTCTCAACCATTTCTTGGCTTCAAACTCCCATATCTCGCGAACGGATTGACCAAACCCAAAAATTCCTGCTGCGTCTGAAAGTAGAAACTCGCCCGATTACAACGGTATGTGTATTATTTCCCTGGGCCATTCTGGTTAAGCGTTTGAAGCAACAGAATTGCGAAAAATTTTTTGCCTTCTCAACCATTTCTTGGCTTCAAACTCCCATATCTCGCGAACGGATTGACCAAACCCAAAATTCCTGCTGCGTCTGAAAGTAGAAACTCGCCCGATTACAACGGTATGCGTATTTTTCCCCTAGGGCATTCTGGTTAAGCGATTGGAGCAGCAGAAGTGCGAAAAATTTGTTGTCTTCACAACCATTTCTCAGCTTCAAAGTCCCATATCTCGCGAACGGATTGACCAAACCCAATATTCCTATTGCATCTGAAAGTAGAAACTCGCCCGATTACAACGGTATGTGTATTTTTTCCCTAGACCATTCTGGTTAAGCGTTTGGAGCAGCAGAATTGCGAAAAATTTTTTGCCTTCTCAACCATTTCTTGCCTTCAAAGTCCCATATCTCGCGAACGGATTGACCAAACCCAAAAATTCCTGCTGCGTCTGAAAGTAGAAACTCGCCCGATTACAACGGTATGTGTATTTTTTCCCTGGGCCATTCTGGTTAAGCGTTTGGAGCAGCAGAATTGCGAAAAATTTGTTGTCTTCTCAACCATTTCTTAGCTTCAAACTCCCATATCTCGCGAACGGATTGACCTAACCCAAAAATTCCTATTGCATCTGAAAGTAGAAACTCGCCCGATTACAACGGTTTGTGTATTTTTTCCCTAGGCCATTCTGGTTAAGCGTTTGGAGCTGCAGAATTGCGAAAAATTTTTTGCCTTCTCAACCATTTCTTGGCTTCAAACTCCCATATCTCGCGAACGGATTGACCGAACCTAAAAATTCCTGTTGCTTGTGAAAGTAGAAACTCGCCCGATTACAAGGGTACGTGTATTTTTCCCCTAGGGCATTCTGGTTAAGCGATTGGAGCAGCAGAAGTGCGAAAAATTTGTTGTCTTGTCAACCATTTCTTAGCTTCAAAGTCCCATATCTCGCGAACGGATTGACCGAACCCAAAAATTCCTATTGTAACTGAAAGTAGAAACACGCCCGATTACAAGGGTGTGCGTATTTTTTCCCTAGGCCATTCTGGTTAAGCGTTTGGATCAGCAGAATTGCGAAAAATTTTATGCCTTCTCAACCATTTCTTGGCTTCAATCTCCCATATCTCGCGAACGGATTGACCTAACCCAAAAATTCCTATTGCATCTGAAAGTAGAAACTCGCCTGGTTACAACGGTATGTGTATTTTTTCCCTAGGCCATTCTGGTTAAGCGATTGGAGCAGCAGAAGTGCGAAAAATTTGTTGTCTTGTCAACCATTTCTTAGCTTCAAAGTCCCATATCTCGCGAACGGATTGACCAAACCCAAAATTCCTATTGCATCTGAAAGTAGAAACTCGCCCGATTACAACGGTATGCGTATTTTTCCCCTAGGGCATTCTGGTTAAGCGATTGGAGCAGCAGAAGTGCGAAAAATTTTTTGCCTTCTCAACCATTTCTTGGCTTCAAAGTCCCACATCTCGCGAACGGATTGACCAAACCCAAAAATTCCTGCTGCGTCTGAAAGTAGAAACTCGCCCGATTAGAACGGTATATGAATTTTTTCCCTAGCCCATTCTGGTTAAGCGTTTGCAGCAGCAGAATTGCGAAAAATTTGTTGTTTTCTCAACCATTTCTTAGCTTCAAACTCCCATATCTCGCAAACGGATTGACCTAACCCAAAAATTCCTATTGCATCTGAAAGTAGAAACTCGCCCGATTACAACGGTATGTGTATTTTTTCCCTAGGCCATTCTGTTTAAGCGTTTGGAGCAGCAGAATTGCGAAAAATTTTTTGCAATCTCAACCATTTCTTGGCTTCAAACCCCCATATCTCGCGAACGGATTGACATAACCCAAAAATTCCTATTGTAACTGAAAGTAGAAACTCGCACGATTACAACGGCATGTGTATTTTTTCCCTAGGCCATTCTGGTTAAGCGTTTGGAGCAGCAGAATTGCGAAAAATTTTTTGCCTTCTCAACTATTTCTTGGCTTCAAAGTCCCATATCTCGCGAACGGATTGACCAAACCCAAAAATTCCTGCTGCGTCTGAAAGTAGAAACTCTCCCGATTACAACGGTATGTGTATTTTTTCCCTGGGCCATTCTGGTTAAGCGTTTGGAGCAGCAGAATTGCGAAAAATTTGTTGTCTTCTCAACCATTTCTTAGATTCAATGTCCCATATCTCGCGAACGGATAGACCAAACCCAAAAATTCCTTCTGCGTCTGAAAGTAGAAACCCGCCCGATTACAAGGGTGTGCGTATTTTTTCCCTAGGCCATTCTGGTTAAGCGTTTGGAGCAGCAGAATTGCGAAAAATTTGTTGTCTTCTCAACCATTTCTTAGCTTCAAACTCCCATATCTCGCAAACGGATTGACCAAACCCAAAAATTCCTGTTGCGTCTGAAAGTAGAAACTCGCCCAATTACAACGGTATGTGAATTTTTTCCCTAGCCCATTCTGGTTAAGCGTTTGGAGCAGCAGAATTGCGAAAAATTTGTTGTCTTCTCAACCATTTCTTAGATTCAAAGTCCCATATCTCGCGAACGGATTGACCAAACCCAAAAATTCCTTCTGCGTCTGAAGGTAGAAACTCGCCCGATTACAAGGGTGTGCGTATTTTTTCCCTAGGCCATTCTGGTTAAGCGTTTGGAGCAACAGAATTGCGAAAAATTTGTTGTCTTCTCAACCATTTCTTAGCTTTAAACTCTCATATCTCGCGAACGGATTGACCTAACCCAAAAATTCCTATTGCATCTGAAAGTAGAAACTCGCCCGATTACGAAGGTATGTGTACTTTTTCCCTAGGCCATTCTGTTTAAGCGTTTGGAGCAGCAGAATTGCGAAAAATTTTTTGCCTTCTCAACCATTTCTTGGCTTCCAACTCCCATATCTCGCGAACGGATAGACCTAACCCAAAAATTCCAATTGCATCTGAAAGTAGAACCTCGCCCGATTACAACGGTATGTGTATTTTTTCCCTAGGCCATTCTGGTTAAGCGTTTGGAGCAGCAGAATTATGAACAATTTTTTGCCTTCTCTACCATTTCTTGGCTTCAAACTCCCATATCTCGCGAACGGATTGGCCAAACCCAAAATTCCTGCTGCGTCTGAAAGTAGAAATCGCCCGATTACAACGGTATGCATATTTTTCCCCTAGGGCATTCTGGTTAAGCGATTGGAGCAGCAGAAGTGCGAAAAATTTGTTGTCTTCACAACCATTTCTTAGCTTCAAAGTCCCATATCTCGCGAACGGATTGACCAAACCCAAAATTCCCATTGCATCTGAAAGTAGAAACTCGCCCGATTTCAACGGTATGTGTATTTTTTCCCTAGACCATTCTGGTTAAGCGTTTGGAGCAGCAGAATTGCGAAAAATTTTTTGCCTTCTCAACCATTTCTTGGCTTCAAAGTCCCATATCTCGCGAACGGATTGACCAAACCCAAAAATTCCTGCTGCGTCTGAAAGTAGAAACTCGCCCGATTACAACGGTATGTGTATTTTTTCCCTGGGCCATTCTGCTTAAGCGTTTGGAGCAGCAGAATTGCGAAAAATTTGTTGTCTTCTCAACCATTTCTTAGATTCAATGTCCCATATCTCGCGAACGGATAGACCAAACCCAAAAATTCCTTCTGCGCCTGAAAGTAGAAACCCGCCCGATTACAAGGGTGTGCGTATTTTTTCCCTAGGCCATTCTGGTTAAGCGTTTGGAGCAGCAGAATTGCGAAAAATTTTTTGCCTTCTCAACCATTTCTTGGCTTCAAACTCTCATATCTCGCGAACGGATTGACCTAACCCAAAAATTCCTATTGCATCTGAAAGTAGAAACTCGCCCGATTACGAAGGTATGTGTACTTTTTCCCTAGGCCATTCTGTTTAAGCGTTTGGAGCAGCAGAATTGCGAAAAATTTTTTGCCTTCTCAACCATTTCTTGGCTTCCAACTCCCATATCTCGCGAACGGATAGACCTAACCCAAAAATTCCAATTGCATCTGAAAGTAGAACCTCGCCCGATTACAACGGTATGTGTATTTTTTCCCTAGGCCATTCTGGTTAAGCGTTTGGAGCAGCAGAATTATGAACAATTTTTTGCCTTCTCTACCATTTCTTGGCTTCAAACTCCCATATCTCGCGAACGGATTGACCAAACCCAAAATTCCTGCTGCGTCTGAAAGTAGAAATCGCCCGATTACAACGGTATGCATATTTTTCCCCTAGCGCATTCTGGTTAAGCGATTGGAGCAGCAGAAGTGCGAAAAATTTGTTGTCTTCACAACCATTTCTTAGCTTCAAAGTCCCATATCTCGCGAACGGATTGACCAAACCCAAAATTCCCATTGCATCTGAAAGTAGAAACTCGCCCGATTTCAACGGTATGTGTATTTTTTCCCTAGACCATTCTGGTTAAGCGTTTGGAGCAGCAGAATTGCGAAAAATTTTTTGCCTTCTCAACCATTTCTTGGTTTCAAAGTCCCATATCTCGCGAACGGATTGACCAAACCCAAAAATTCCTGCTGCGTCTGAAAGTAGAAACTCGCCCGATTACAACGGTATGTGTATTTTTTCCCTGGGCCATTCTGCTTAAGCGTTTGGAGCAGCAGAATTGCGAAAAATTTGTTGTCTTCTCAACCATTTCTTAGATTCAATGTCCCATATCTCGCGAACGGATAGACCAAACCCAAAAATTCCTTCTGCGCCTGAAAGTAGAAACCCGCCCGATTACAAGGGTGTGCGTATTTTTTCCCTAGGCCATTCTGGTTAAGCGTTTGGAGCAGCAGAATTGCGAAAAATTTTTTGCCTTCTCAACCATTTCTTGGCTTCAAACTCCCATATCTCGCGAACGGATTGAACTAACCCAAAAATTCCTATTGCATCTGAAAGTAGAAACTCGCCCGATTACAACGGTACGTGTATTTTTTCCCTACCCCATTCTGGTTAAGCGTTTGGAGCAGCAGAATTGCGAAAAATTTGTTGTCTTCTCAACCATTTCTTAGCTTCAAACTCCCATATCTCGCGAACGGATTGACCAAACCCAAAAATTCCTGCTGCGTCTGAAAGTAGAAACTCGCCCGATTACAACGGTATGTGTATTTTTTCCCTGGGCCATTCTGGTTAAGCGTTTGGAGCATCAGAATTGCGAAAAATTTCTTGCCTTCTCAACCATTTCTTGGCTTCAAACTCCCATATCTCGCGAACGGATTGACATAACCCAAAAATTCCGATTGCATCTTAAAGTAGAAACTCGCCCGATTACAACGGTATGTGTATTTTTTCCCTAGGCCATTCTGTTTAAGCGTTTGGAGCAGCAGAATTGCGAAAAATTTTTTGCCTTCTCAACCATTTCTTGGCGTCAAACTCCCATATCTCGCGAAGGGATTGACCAAACCCAAAATTCCTGCTGCGTCTGAAAGTAGAAAATCGCCCGATTACAACGGTATGCATATTTTTCCCCTAGGGCATTCTGGTTAAGCGATTGGAGCAGCAGAAGTGCGAAAAATTTGTTGTCTTCACAACCATTTCTTAGCTTCAAAGTCCCATATCTCGCGAACGGATTGACCAAACCCAAAATTCCCATTGCATCTGAAAGTAGAAACTCGCCCGATTTCAACGGTATGTGTATTTTTTCCCTAGACCATACTGGTTAAGCGTTTGGAGCAGCAGAATTGCGAAAAATTTTTTGCCTTCTCAACCATTTCTTGGCTTCAAAGTCCCATATCTCGCGAACGGATTGACCAAACCCAAAAATTCCTGCTGCGTCTGAAAGTAGAAACTCGCCCGATTACAACGGTATGTGTATTTTTTCCCGGGGCCATTCTGCTTAAGCGTTTGGAGCAGCAGAATTGCGAAAAATTTGTTGTCTTCTCAACCATTTCTTAGATTCAATGTCCCATATCTCGCGAACGGATAGACCAAACCCAAAAATTCCTTCTGCGCCTGAAAGTAGAAACCCGTCCGATTACAGGGGTGTGCGTATTTTTTCCCTAGGCCATTCTGGTTAAGCGTTTGAAGCAGCAGAATTGCGAAAAATTTTTTGCCTTCTCAACCATTTCTTGGCTTCAAACTCCCATGTCTCGCGAACGGATTGACCTAACCCAAAAATTCCTATTGCATCTGAAAGTAGAAACTCGCCCGGTTACAACGGTATGTGTATTTCTTCCCTAGGCCATTCTGGTTAAGCGTTTGGAGCAGCAGAAATGCGAAAAATTTTTTGTCTTCTCAACCATTTCTTGGCTTCAAACTCCCATATCTCGCGAACGGATTGACATAACCCAAAAATTCCGATTGCATCTGAAAGTAGAAACTCGCCCGATTACAACGGTATGCGTATTTTTTCCCTAGGCGATTCTGTTTAAGCGTTTGGAGCAGCAGAATTGCGAAAAATTTTTTGCCTTCTCAACCATTTCTTGGCTTCAAACTCCCATATCTCGCGAACGGATTGACATAACCCAAAAATTCCTATTGCATCTGAAAGTAGAAACTCGCCCGGTTACAACGGTATGTGTATTTTTCCCCTAGGCCATTCTGGTTAAGCGATTGGAGCAGCAGAAGTGCGAAAAATTTGTTGTCTTGTCGACCATTTCTTAGCTTCAAAGTCCCATATCTCGCGAACGGATTGACCAGACCCAAAAATTCCTATTGTAACTGAAAGTAGAAACTCGCCCGATTACAACGGCATGTGTATTTTTTCCCTAGGCCATTCTGGTTAAGCGTTTGAAGCAACAGAATTGCGAAAAATTTTTTGCCTTCTCAACCATTTCTTGGCTTCAAACTCCCATATCTCGCGAACGGATTGACCTAACCCAAAAATTCCTACTGCATCTGAAAGTAGAACATCGCCCGATTACAACGGTATGTGTATTTTTTCCCTAGGCCATTCTGGTTAAGCGTTTGGAGCAGCAGAATTGTGAACAATTTTTTGCCTTCTCTACCATTTCTTGGCTTCAAACTCCCATATCTCGCGAACGGATTGACCTAACCCAAAAATTCCTATTGCATCTGAAAGTAGACACTCGCCCGACTACAGCGGTATGAGTATTTTTTCCCTAGGCCATTCTGGTTAAGCGTTTGAAGTAACAGAATTGCGAAAAATTTGTTGTCTTCTCAACCATTTCTTAGCTTTAAACTCCCATATCTCGCGAACGGATTGACCTAACCCAAAAATTCCAATTGCATCTGAAAGTAGAAACTCGCCCGATTACAACGGTATGTGTATTTTTTCCCTAGACCATTCTGGTTAAGCGTTTGGAGCAGCAGAATTGCGAAAAATTTTTTGCCTCCTCAACCATTTCTTGGCTTCAAACTCCCATATCTCGCGAACGGATTGACCTAACCCAAAAATTCCTATTGCATCTGAAAGTAGACACTCGCCCGACTACAGCGGTATGAGTATTTTTTCCCTAGGGCATTCTGGTTAAGCGATTGGAGCAGCAGAAGTGCGAAAAATTTGTTGTCTTCACAACCATTTCTTAGCTTCAAAGTCCCATATCTCGCGAACGGATTGACCAAACCCAAAATTCCCATTGCATCTGAAAGTAGAAACTCGCCCGATTTCAACGGTATGTGTATTTTTTCCCTAGACCATTCTGGTTAAGCGTTTGGAGCAGCAGAATTGCGAAAAATTTTTTGCCTTCTCAACCATTTCTTGGCTTCAAAGTCCCATATCTCGCGAACGGATTGACCAAACCCAAAAATTCCTGCTGCGTCTGAAAGTAGAAACTCGCCCGATTACAACGGTATGTGTATTTTTTCCCTGGGCCATTCTGGTTAAGCGTTTGGAGCAGCAGAATTGCGAAAAATTTGTTGTCTTCTCAACCATTTCTTAGATTCAATGTCCCATATCTCGCGAACGGATAGACCAAACCCAAAAATTCCTTCTGCGCCTGAAAGTAGAAACCCGCCCGATTGCAAGGGTGTGCGTATTTTTTCCCTAGGCCATTCTGGTTAAGCGTTTGGAGCAGCAGAATTGCGAAAAATTTGTTGTCTTCTCAACCATTTCTTAGATTCAAAGTCCCATATCTAGCGAACGGATTGACCAAACCCAGAAATGCCTTCTGCGTCTGAAAGTAGAAACTCGCCCGATTACAAGGGTGTGCGTATTTTTTCCCTAGGCCATTCTGGTTAAGCGTTTGGAGCAGCAGAATTGCGAAAAATTTGTTGTCTTCTCAACCATTTCTTAGCTTCAAACTCCCATATCTCGCGAACGGATTGACCTAACCCAAAAATTCCTATTGCATCTGAAAGTAGAAACTCGCCCGATTACAACGGTATGTGTATTTTTTCCCTAGGCCATTCTGGTTAAGCGTTTGGAGCAGCAGAATTGCGAAAAATTTTTTGCCTTCTCAACCATTTCTTGGCTTCAAACTCCCATGTCTCGCGAACGGATTGACCTAACCCAAAAATTCCTATTGCATCTGAAAGTAGAAACTCGCCCGGTTACAACGGTATGTGTATTCCTCCCCTAGGCCATTCTGGTTAAGCGTTTGGAGCAGCAGAAATGCGAAAAATTTTTTGTCTTCTCAACCATTTCTTGGCTTCAAACTCCCATATCTCGCGAACGGATTGACATAACCCAAAAATTCCGATTGCATCTGAAAGTAGAAACTCGCCCGATTACAACGGTATGCGTATTTTTTCCCTAGGCGATTCTGTTTAAGCGTTTGGAGCAGCAGAATTGCGAAAAATTTTTTGCCTTCTCAACCATTTCTTGGCTTCAAACTCCCATATCTCGCGAACGGATTGACATAACCCAAAAATTCCTATTGCATCTGAAAGTAGAAACTCGCCCGGTTACAACGGTATGAGTATTTTTTCCCTAGGGCATTCTGGTTAAGCGATTGGAGCAGCAGAAGTGCGAAAAATTTGTTGTCTTCACAACCATTTCTTAGCTTCAAAGTCCCATATCTCGCGAACGGATTGACCAAACCCAAAATTCCCATTGCATCTGAAAGTAGAAACTCGCCCGATTTCAACGGTATGTGTATTTTTTCCCTAGACCATTCTGGTTAAGCGTTTGGAGCAGCAGAATTGCGAAAAATTTTTTGCCTTCTCAACCATTTCTTGGCTTCAAAGTCCCATATCTCGCGAACGTATTGACCAAACCCAAAAATTCCTGCTGCGTCTGAAAGTAGAAACTCGCCCGATTACAACGGTATGTGTATTTTTTCCCTGGGCCATTCTGGTTAAGCGTTTGGAGCAGCAGAATTGCGAAAAATTTGTTGTCTTCTCAACCATTTCTTAGATTCAATGTCCCATATCTCGCGAACGGATAGACCAAACCCAAAAATTCCTTCTGCGCCTGAAAGTAGAAACCCGCCCGATTGCAAGGGTGTGCGTATTTTTTCCCTAGGCCATTCTGGTTAAGCGTTTGGAGCAGCAGAATTGCGAAAAATTTGATGTCTTCTCAACCATTTCTTAGATTCAAAGTCCCATATCTAGCGAACGGATTGACCAAACCCAGAAATGCCTTCTGCGTCTGAAAGTAGAAACTCGCCCGATTACAAGGGTGTGCGTATTTTTTCCCTAGGCCATTCTGGTTAAGCGTTTGGAGCAGCAGAATTGCGAAAAATTTGTTGTCTTCTCAACCATTTCTTAGCTTCAAACTCCCATATCTCGCGAACGGATTGACCTAACCCAAAAATTCCTATTGCATCTGAAAGTAGAAACTCGCCCGGTTACAACGGTATGTGTATTTCTCCCCTAGGCCATTCTGGTTAAGCGTTTGGAGCAGCAGAAATGCGAAAAATTTTTTGTCTTCTCAACCATTTCTTGGCTTCAAACTCCCATATCTCGCGAACGGATTGACATAACCCAAAAATTCCGATTGCATCTGAAAGTAGAAACTCGCCCGATTACAACGGTATGCGTATTTTTTCCCTAGGCGATTCTGTTTAAGCGTTTGGAGCAGCAGAATTGCGAAAAATTGTTTGCCTTCTCAACCATTTCTTGGCTTCAAACTCCCATATCTCGCGAACGGATTGACATAACCCAAAAATTCCTATTGCATCTGAAAGTAGAAACTCGCCCGGTTACAACGGTATGTGTATTTTTCCCCTAGGCCATTCTGGTTAAGCGATTGGAGCAGCAGAAGTGCGAAAAATTTGTTGTCTTGTCGACCATTTCTTAGCTTCAAAGTCCCATATCTCGCGAACGGATTGACCAGACCCAAAAATTCCTATTGTAACTGAAAGTAGAAACTCGCCCGATTACAACGGCATGTGTATTTTTTCCCTAGGCCATTCTGGTTACGCGTGAAGCAACAGAATTGCGAAAAATTTTTTGCCTTCTCAACCATTTCTTGGCTTCAAACTCCCATATCTCGCGAACGGATTGACCTAACCCAAAAATTCCTATTGCATCTGAAAGTAGAACATCGCCCGATTACAACGGTATGTGTATTTTTTCCCTAGGCCATTCTGGTTAAGCGTTTGGAGCAGCAGAATTGTGAACAATTTTTTGCCTTCTCTACCATTTCTTGGCTTCAAACTCCCATATCTCGCGAACGGATTGACCTAACCCAAAAATTCCTATTGCATCTGAAAGTAGAAACTCGCCCGATTACAACGGTATGTGTATTTTTTCCCTAGACCATTCTGGTTAAGCGTTTGGAGCAGCAGAATTGCGAAAAATTTTTTGCCTCCTCAACCATTTCTTGGCTTCAAACTCCCATATCTCGCGAACGGATTGACCTAACCCAAAAATTCCTATTGCATCTGAAAGTAGACACTCGCCCGACTACAGCGGTATGAGTATTTTTTCCCTAGGCCATTCTGGTTAAGCGTTTGAAGTAACAGAATTGCGAAAAATTTGTTGTCTTCTCAACCATTTCTTAGCTTCAAACTCCCATATCTCGCGAACGGATTGACCGAACCCAAAAATTCCTGTTGCTTGTGAAAGTAGAAACTCGCCCGATTACAACGGTACGTGTATTTTTCCCTTAGGGCATTCTGGTTAAGCGATTGGAGCAGCAGAAGTGCGAAAAATTTGTTGTCTTGTCAACCATTTCTTAGCTTCAAAGTCCCATATCTCGCGAACGGATTGACCGAACCCAAAAATTCCTATTGTAACTGAAAGTAGAAACTCGCCCGATTACAACGGTATGTGTATTTTTTCCCTAGGCCATTCTGTTTAAGCGTTTGGAGCAGCAGAATTGCGAAAAATTTTTTGCCTTCTCAACCATTTCTTGGCTTCAATCTCCCATATCTCGCGAACGGATTGACCTAACCCAAATATTCCTATTGCATCTGAAAGTAGAAACTCGCCCGGTTACAACGGCATGTGTATTTTTTCCCTAGGCCATTCTGGTTAAGCGATTGGAGCAGCAGAAGTGCGAAAAATTTGTTGTCTTGTCAACCATTTCTTAGCTTCAAAGTCCCATATCTCGCGAACGGATTGACCAGACCCAAAAATTCCTATTGTAACTGAAAGTAGAAATTCGCCCGATTACAACCGTATGTGTATTTTTTCCCTAGGCCATTCTGGTTAAGCGTTTGAAGCAGCAGAATTGCGAAAAATTTTTTGCCTTCTCAACCATTTCTTGGCTTCAAACTCCCATGTCTCGCGAACGGATTGACCTAACCAAAAAATTCCTATTGCATCTGAAAGTAGAAACTCGCCCGGTTACAACGGTATGTGTATTTCTCCCCTAGGCCATTCTGGTTAAGCGTTTGGAGCAGCAGAAATGCGAAAAATTTTTTGTCTTCTCAACCATTTCTTGGCTTCAAACTCCCATATCTCGCGAACGGATTGACCGAACCCAAAAATTCCTATTGTAACTGAAAGTAGAAACTCGCCCGATTACAACGGTATGCGTATTTTTTCCCTAGGCGATTCTGTTTAAGCGTTTGAAGCAGCAGAATTGCGAAAAATTTTTTGCCTTCTCAACCATTTCTTGGCTTCAATCTCCCATATCTCGCGAACGGATTGACCTAACCCAAATATTCCTATTGCATCTGAAAGTAGAAACTCGCCCGGTTACAACGGCATGTGTATTTTTTCCCTAGGCCATTCTGGTTAAGCGATTGGAGCAGCAGAAGTGCGAAAAATTTATTGTCTTGTCAACCATTTCTTAGCTTCAAAGTCCCATATCTCGCGAACGGATTGACCAGACCCAAAAATTCCTATTGTAACTGAAAGTAGAAATTCGCCCGATTACAACCGTATGTGTATTTTTTCCCTAGGCCATTCTGGTTAAGCGTTTGAAGCAGCAGAATTGCGAAAAATTTTTTGCCTTCACAACCATTTCTTGGCTTCAAACTCCCATGTCTCGCGAACGGATTGACCTAACCCAAAAATTCCTATTGCATCTGAAAGTAGAAACTCGCCCGGTTACAACGGTATGTGTATTTCTCCCCTAGGCCATTCTGGTTAAGCGTTTGGAGCAGCAGAAATGCGAAAAATTTTTTGTCTTCTCAACCATTTCTTGGCTTCAAACTCCCATATCTCGCGAACGGATTGACATAACCCAAAAATTCCGATTGCATCTGAAAGTAGAAACTCGCCCGATTACAACGGTATGCGTATTTTTTCCCTAGGCGATTCTGTTTAAGCGTTTGGAGCAGCAGAATTGCGAAAAATTTTTTGCCTTCTCAACCATTTCTTGGCTTCAAACTCCCATATCTCGCGAACGGATTGACCTAACCCAAAAATTCCTATTGCATCTGAAAGTAGAACATCGCCCGATTACAACGGTATGTGTATTTTTTCCCTAGGCCATTCTGGTTAAGCGTTTGGAGCAGCAGAATTGTGAACAATTTTTTGCCTTCTCTACCATTTCTTGGCTTCAAACTCCCATATCTCGCGAACGGATTGACCTAACCCAAAAATTCCTATTGCATCTGAAAGTAGAAACTCGCCCGATTACAACGGTATGTGTATTTTTTCCCTAGACCATTCTGGTTAAGCGTTTGGAGCAGCAGAATTGCGAAAAATTTTTTGCCTCCTCAACCATTTCTTGGCTTCAAACTCCCATATCTCGCGAACGGATTGACCTAACCCAAAAATTCCTATTGCATCTGAAAGTAGACACTCGCCCGACTACAGCGGTATGAGTATTTTTTCCCTAGGCCATTCTGGTTAAGCGTTTGAAGTAACAGAATTGCGAAAAATTTGTTGTCTTCTCAACCATTTCTTAGCTTTAAACTCCCATATCTCGCGAACGGATTGACCTAACCCAAAAATTCCTATTGCATCTGAAAGTAGAAACTCGCCCGATTACAACGGTATGTGTATTTTTTCCCTAGACCATTCTGGTTAAGCGTTTGGAGCAGCAGAATTGCGAAAAATTTTTTGCCTCCTCAACCATTTCTTGGCTTCAAACTCCCATATCTCGCGAACGGATTGACCTAACCCAAAAATTCCTATTGCATCTGAAAGTAGACACTCGCCCGACTACAGCGGTATGAGTATTTTTTCCCTAGGGCATTCTGGTTAAGCGATTGGAGCAGCAGAAGTGCGAAAAACTTGTTGTCTCCACAACCATTTCTTAGCTTCAAAGTCCCATATCTCGCGAACGGATTGACCAAACCCAAAATTCCCATTGCATCTGAAAGTAGAAACTCGCCCGATTTCAACGGTATGTGTATTTTTTCCCTAGACCATTCTGGTTAAGCGTTTGGAGCAGCAGAATTGCGAAAAATTTTTTGCCTTCTCAACCATTTCTTGGCTTCAAAGTCCCATATCTCGCGAACGGATTGACCAAACCCAAAAATTCCTGCTGCGTCTGAAAGTAGAAACTCGCCCGATTACAACGGTATGTGTATTTTTTCCCTGGGCCATTCTGGTTAAGCGTTTGGAGCAGCAGAATTGCGAAAAATTTGTTGTCTTCTCAACCATTTCTTAGATTCAATGTCCCATATCTCGCGAACGGATAGACCAAACCCAAAAATTCCTTCTGCGCCTGAAAGTAGAAACCCGCCCGATTGCAAGGGTGTGCGTATTTTTTCCCTAGGCCATTCTGGTTAAGCGTTTGGAGCAGCAGAATTGCGAAAAATTTGTTGTCTTCTCAACCATTTCTTAGATTCAAAGTCCCATATCTAGCGAACGGATTGACCAAACCCAGAAATGCCTTCTGCGTCTGAAAGTAGAAACTCGCCCGATTACAAGGGTGTGCGTATTTTTTCCCTAGGCCATTCTGGTTAAGCGTTTGGAGCAGCAGAATTGCGAAAAATTTGTTGTCTTCTCAACCATTTCTTAGCTTCAAACTCCCATACCTCGCGAACGGATTGACCTAACCCAAAAATTCCTATTGCATCTGAAAGTAGAAACTCGCCCGATTACAACGGTATGTGTATTTTTTCCCTAGGCCATTCTGGTTAAGCGTTTGGAGCAGCAGAATTGCGAAAAATTTTTTGCCTTCTCAACCATTTCTTGGCTTCAAACTCCCATGTCTCGCGAACGGATTGACCTAACCCAAAAATTCCTATTGCATCTGAAAGTAGAAACTCGCCCGGTTACAACGGTATGTGTATTTCTCCCCTAGGCCATTCTGGTTAAGCGTTTGGAGCAGCAGAAATGCGAAAAATTTTTTGTCTTCTCAACCATTTCTTGGCTTCAAACTCCCATATCTCGCGAACGGATTGACATAACCCAAAAATTCCGATTGCATCTGAAAGTAGAAACTCGCCCGATTACGACGGTATGCGTATTTTTTCCCTAGGCGATTCTGTTTAAGCGTTTGGAGCAGCAGAATTGCGAAAAATTTTTTGCCTTCTCAACCATTTCTTGGCTTCAAACTCCCATATCTCGCGAACGGATTGACATAACCCAAAAATTCCTATTGCATCTGAAAGTAGAAACTCGCCCGGTTACAACGGTATGTGTATTTTTCCCCTAGGCCATTCTGGTTAAGCGATTGGAGCAGCAGAAGTGCGAAAAATTTGTTGTCTTGTCGACCATTTCTTAGCTTCAAAGTCCCATATCTCGCGAACGGATTGACCAGACCCAAAAATTCCTATTGTAACTGAAAGTAGAAACTCGCCCGATTACAACGGCATGTGTATTTTTTCCCTAGGCCATTCTGGTTAAGCGTTTGAAGCAACAGAATTGCGAAAAATTTTTTGCCTTCTCAACCATTTCTTGGCTTCAAACTCCCATATCTCGCGAACGGATTGACCTAACCCAAAAATTCCTATTGCATCTGAAAGTAGAACATCGCCCGATTACAACGGTATGTGTTTTTTTTCCCTAGGCCATTCTGGTTAAGCGTTTGGAGCAGCAGAATTGTGAACAATTTTTTGCCTTCTCTACCATTTCTTGGCTTCAAACTCCCATATCTCGCGAACGGATTGACCTAACCCAAAAATTCCTATTGCATCTGAAAGTAGAAACTCGCCCGATTACAACGGTATGTGTATTTTTTCCCTAGACCATTCTGGTTAAGCGTTTGGAGCAGCAGAATTGCGAAAAATTTTTTGCCTCCTCAACCATTTCTTGGCTTCAAACTCCCATATCTCGCGAACGGATTGACCTAACCCAAAAATTCCTATTGCATCTGAAAGTAGACACTCGCCCGACTACAGCGGTATGAGTATTTTTTCCCTAGGCCATTCTGGTTAAGCGTTTGAAGTAACAGAATTGCGAAAAATTTGTTGTCTTCTCAACCATTTCTTAGCTTCAAACTCCCATATCTCGCGAACGGATTGACCTAACCCAAAAATTCCTATTGCAACTGAAAATAGAAACTCGCCCGATTACAACGGTATGTGTATTTTTTCCCTAGGCCATTCTGGTTAAGCGTTTGAAGTAACAGAATTGCGAAAAATTTGTTGTCTTCTCAACCATTTCTTAGCTTTAAACTCCCATATCTCGCGAACGGATTGACCTAACCCAAAAATTCCTATTGCATCTGAAAGTAGAAACTCGCCCGATTACGACGGTATGTGTACTTTTTCCCTAGGCCATTCTGTTTAAGCGTTTGGAGCAGCAGAATTGCGAAAAATTTTTTGCCTTCTCAACCATTTCTTGGCTTCCAACTCCCATATCTCGCGAACGGATTGACCTAACCCAAAAATTCCAATTGCATCTGAAAGTAGAACCTCGCCCGATTACAACGGTATGTGTATTTTTTCCCTAGCCCATTCTGGTTAAGCGTTTGGAGCAGCAGAATTGCGAAAAATTTGTTGTCTTCTCAACCATTTCTTAGCTTCAAACTCCCATATCTCGCGAAAGGATTGACCTAACCCAAAAATTCCTATTGCATCTGAAAGTAGAAACTCGCCCGATTACGACGGTATGTGTATTTTTTCCCTAGGCCATTCTGTTTAAGCGTTTGGAGCAGCAGAATTGCGAAAAATTTTTTGCCTTCTCAACCATTTCTTGGCTTCAAACTCCCATATCTCGCGAACGGATTGACATAACCCAAAAATTCCTATTGCATCTGAAAGTAGAAACTCGCCCGGTTACAACGGTATGTGTATTTTTCCCCTAGGCCATTCTGGTTAAGCGATTGGAGCAGCAGAAGTGCGAAAAATTTGTTGTCTTGTCGACCATTTCTTAGCTTCAAAGTCCCATATCTCGCGAACGGATTGACCAGACCCAAAAATTCCTATTGTAACTGAAAGTAGAAACTCGCCCGATTACAACGGCATGTGTATTTTTTCCCTGGGCCATTCCGGTTAAGCGTTTGAAGCAACAGAATTGCGAAAAATTTTTTGCCTTCTCAACCATTTCTTGGCTTCAAACTCCCATATCTCACGAACGGAATGACCTAACCCAAAAATTCCTATTGCATCTGAAAGTAGAACCTCGCCCGATTACAACGGTATGTGTATTTTTTTCCTAGGCCATTCTGGGTAAGCGTTTGGAGCAGCAGAATTGCGAAAAATTTTTTGCCTTCTCAACCATTTCTTGGCTTCCAACTCCCATATCTCGCGAACGGATTGACCTAACCCAAAAATTCCAATTGCATCTGAAAGTAGAACCTCGCCCGATTACAACGGTATGTGTATTTTTTCCCTAGGCCGTTCTGGTTAAGCGTTTGGAGCAGCAGAATTATGAACAATTTTTTGCCTTCTCTACCATTTCTTGGCTTCAAACTCCCATATCTCGCGAACGGATTGACCTAACCCAAAAATTCCTATTGTTACTGAAAGTAGAAACTCGCCCGATTACAACGGTATGTGTATTTTTTCCCTAGGCCATTCTGGTTAAGCGTTTGAAGCAGCAGAATTGCGAAAAATTTTTTGCCTTCTCAACCATTTCTTGGCTTCAAACTCCCATATCTCGCGAACGGATTGACCAAACCCAAAATTCCTGCTGCGTCTGAAAGTAGAAACTCGCCAGATTACAACGGTATGCGTATTTTTCCCCTAGGGCATTCTGGTTAAGCGATTGGAGCAGCAGAAGTGCGAAAAATTTGTTGTCTTCACAACCATTTCTTAGCTTCAAAGTCCCATATCTCGCGAACGGATTGACCAAACCCAAAATTCCCATTGCATCTGAAAGTAGAAACTCGCCCGATTACAACGGTATGTGTATTTTTTCCCTAGACCATTCTGGTTAAGCGTTTGGAGCAGCAGAATTGCGAAAAATTTTTTGCCTTCTCAACCATTTCTTGGATTCAAAGTCCCATATCTCGCGAACGGATTGACCAAACGCAAAAATTCCTGCTGCGTCTGAAAGTAGAAACTCGCCCGATTACAACGGTATGTGTATTTTTTCCCTGGGCCATTCTGGTTAAGCGTTTGGAGCAGCAGAATTGCGAAAAATTTCTTGCCTTCTCAACCATTTCTCGGCTTCAAACTCCCATATCTCGCGAACGGATTGACATAACCCAAAAATTCCGATTGCATCTGAAAGTAGAAACTCGCCCGATTACAACGGTATGTGTATTTTTTTGCTAGGCCATTCTGTTTAAGCGTTTGGAGCAGCAGAATTGCGAAAAATTTGTTGCCTTCTCAACCATTTCTTGGCGTCAAACTCCCATATCTCGCGAACGGATTGTCCTAACCCAAAAATTCCTGTTGCGTCAGAAAGTAGAAACTCGCCCAATTACAACGGTATGTGAATTTTTTCCCTAGCCCATTCTGGTTAAGCGTTTGGAGCAGCAGAAATGCGAAAAATTTGTTGTCTTCTCAACCATTTCTTAGATTCAAAGTCCCATATCTAGCGAACGGATTGACCAAACCCAGAAATGCCTTCTGCGTCTGAAAGTAGAAACTCGCCCGATTACAAGGGTGTGCGTATTTTTTCCCTAGGCCATTCTGGTAAAGCGTTTGGAGCAGCAGAATTGCGAAAAATTTGTTGTCTTCTCAACCATTTCTTAGCTTCAAACTCCCATATCTCGCCAACGGATTGACCTAACCCAAAAATTCCTATTGCATCTGAAAGTAGAAACTCGCCCGATTACAACGGTATGTGTATTTTTTCCCTAGGCCATTCTGGTTAAGCGTTTGGAGCAGCAGAATTGCGAAAAATTTTTTGCCTTCTCAACCATTTCTTGGCTTCAAACTCCCATATCTCGCGAACGGATTGACCGAACCTAAAAATTCCTGTTGCTTGTGAAAGTAGAAACTCGCCCGATTACAACGGTACGTGTATTTTTCCCCTAGGCCATTCTGTTTAAGCGTTTGGAGCAGCAGAATTGCGAAAAATTTTTTGCCTTCTCAACCATTTCTTGGCTTCAAACTCCCATATCTCGCGACCGGATTCACCTAACACAAAAATTCCTATTGCATCTGAAAGTAGAAACTCGTCCGGTTACAACGGTATGTGTATTTTTCCCCTAGGCAATTCTGGTTAAGCGATTGGAGCAGCAGAAGTGCGAAAAATTTGTTGTCTTGTCAACCATTTCTTAGCTTCAAAGTCCCATATCTCGCGAATGGATTGACCAGACCCAAAAATTCATATTGTAACTGAAAGTAGAAACTCGCCCGATTACAACGGTATGTGTATTTTTTCCCTAGGCCATTCTGGTTAAGCGTTTGGAGCAGCAGAATTGCGAAAAATTTTTTGCCTTCTCAACCATTTCTTGGCTTCAAAGTCCCACATCTAGCGAACGGATTGACCAAACCCAAAAATTCCTGCTGCGTCTGAAAGTAGAAACTCGCCCGATTACAACGGTATGTGTATTTTTTCCCTGGGCCATTCTGGTTAAGCGTTTGGAGCAGCAGAAATGCGAAAAATTTTTTGCCTTCTCAACCATTTCTTGGCTTCAAACTCCCATATCTCGCGAACGGATTGACATAACCCAAAAATTCCGATTGCATCTGAAAGTAGAAACTCGCCCGATTACAACGGTATGCGTATTTTTTCCCTAGGCCATTCTGTTTAAGCGTTTGGAGCAGCAGAATTGCGAAAAATTTTTTGCCTTCTCAACCATTTCTTGGCTTCAAACTCCCATATCTCGCGAACGGATTGTCCTAACCCAAAAATTCCTGTTGCGTCTGAAAGTAGAAACTCGCCCAATTACAACGGTATATGAATTTTTTCCCTAGCCCATTCTGGTTAAGCGTTTGGAGCAGCAGAATTGCGAAAAATTTGTTGTCTTTTCAACCATTTCTTAGCTTCAAACACCCATATCTCGCAAACGGATTGACCTAACCCAAAAATTCCTATTGCATCTGAAAGTAGAAACTCGCCCGATTACGACGGTATGTGTATTTTTTCCCTAGGCCATTCTGTTTAAGCGTTTGGAGCAGCAGAATTGCGAAAAATTTTTTGCCTTCTCAACCATTTCTTGGCTTCAAACTCCCATATCTCGCGAACGGATTGACATAACCCAAAAATTCCTATTGTAACTGAAAGTAGAAACTCGCCCGATTACAACGGCATGTGTATTTTTTCCCTAGGCCATACTGGTTAAGCGTTTGGAGCAGCAGAATTGCGAAAAATTTTTTGCCTTCTCAACCATTTCTTGGCTTCAAAGTCCCATATCTCGCGAACGGATTGACCAAACCCAAAAATTCCTGCTGCGTCTGAAAGTAGAAACTCGCCCGATTACAACGGTATGTGTATTTTTTCCCTAGGCCGTTCTGGTTAAGCGTTTGGAGCAGCAGAATTATGAACAATTTTTTGCCTTCTCTACCATTTCTTGGCTTCAAACTCCCATATCTCGCGAACGGATTGACCTAACCCAAAAATTCCTATTGTTACTGAAAGTAGAAACTCGCCCGATTACAACGGTATGTGTATTTTTTCCCTAGGCCATTCTGGTTAAGCGTTTGAAGCAGCAGAATTGCGAAAAATTTTTTGCCTTCTCAACCATTTCTTGGCTTCAAACTCCCATATCTCGCGAACGGATTGACCAAACCCAAAATTCCTGCTGCGTCTGAAAGTAGAAACTCGCCAGATTACAACGGTATGCGTATTTTTTCCCTAGGCCATACTGGTTAAGCGTTTGGAGCAGCAGAATTGCGAAAAATTTTTTGCCTTCTCAACCATTTCTTGGCTTCAAAGTCCCATATCTCGCGAACGGATTGACCAAACCCAAAAATTCCTGCTGCGTCTGAAAGTAGAAACTCGCCCGATTACGACGGTATGTGTATTTTTTCCCTAGGCCATTCTGTTTATGCGTTTGGAGCAGCAGAATTGCGAAAAATTTTTTGCCTTCTCAACCATTTCTTGGCTTCAAACTCCCATATCTCGCGAACGGATTGACATAACCCAAAAATTCCTATTGTAACTGAAAGTAGAAACTCGCCCGATTACAACGGCATGTGTATTTTTTCCCTAGGCCATACTGGTTAAGCGTTTGGAGCAGCAGAATTGCGAAAAATTTTTTGCCTTCTCAACCATTTCTTGGCTTCAAAGTCCCATATCTCGCGAACGGATTGACCAAACCCAAAAATTCCTGCTGCGTCTGAAAGTAGAAACTCGCCCGATTACAACGGTATGTGTATTCTTTCCCTGGGCCATTCTGGTTAAGCGTTTGGAGCAGCAGAATTGCGAAAAATTTGTTGTCTTCTCAACCATTTCTTAGATTCAATGTCCCATATCTCGCGAACGGATAGACCAAACCCAAAAATTCCTTCTGCGTCTGAAAGTAGAAACCCGCCCGATTACAAGGGTGTGCGTATTTTTTCCCTAGGCCATTCTGGTTAAGCGTTTGGAGCAGCAGAATTGCGAAAAATTTGTTGTCTTCTCAACCATTTCTTAGCTTCAAACTCCCATATCTCGCGAACGGATTGACCTAACCCAAAAATTCCTATTGCATCTGAAAGTAGAAACTCGCCCGATTACGACGGTATGTGTATTTTTTCCCTAGGCCATTCTGTTTAAGCGTTTGGAGCAGCAGAATTGCGAAAAATTTTTTGCCTTCTCAACCATTTCTTGGCTTCAAACTCCCATATCTCGCGAACGGATTGACCTAACCCAAAAATTCCTATTGCATCTGAAAGTAGAAACTCGCCCGGTTACAACGGTATGTGTATTTTTTACCTGGGCCATTCTGGTTAAGCGTTTGGAGCAGCAGAAGTGCGAAAAATTTCTTGCCTTCTCAACCATTTCTTGGCTTCAAACTCCCATATCTCGCGAACGGATTGACCAAACCCAAAAATTCCGATTGCATCTGAAAGTAGAAACTCGCCCGATTACAACGGTACGTGTATTTTTTCCCTAGGCCATTCTGTTTAAGCGTTTGGAGCAGCAGAATTGCGAAAAATTTTTTGCCTTCTCAACCATTTCTTGGCGTCAAACTCCCATATCTCGCGAACGGATTGACCAATCCCAAAATTCCTATTGCATCTGAAAGTAGAAACTCGCCCGATTACAACGGTATGCGTATTTTTCCCCTAGGGCATTCTGGTTAAGCGATTGGAGCAGCAGAAGTGCGAAAAATTTGTTGTCTTCACAACCATTTCTTAGCTTCAAAGTCCCATATCTCGCCAACGAATTGACCAAACCCAAAATTCCTATTGCATCTGAAAGTAGAAACTCGCCCGATTACAACGGTATGTGTATTTTTTCCCTAGACCATTCTGGTTAAGCGTTTGGAGCAGCAGAATTGCGAAAAATTTTTTGCCTTCTCAACCATTTCTTGGCTTCAAAGTCCCACATCTCGCGAACGGATTGACCAAACCCAAAAATTCCTGCTGCGTCTGAAAGTAGAAACTCGCCCGATTACAACGGTATGTGTATTTTTTCCCTGGGCCATTCTGGTTAAGCGTTTGGAGCAGCAGAAATGCGAAAAATTTTTTGCCTTCTCAACCATTTCTTGGCTTCAAACTCCCATATCTCGCGAACGGATTGACATAACCCAAAAATTCCGATTGCATCTGAAAGTAGAAACTCGCCCGATTACAACGGTATGCGTATTTTTTCCCTAGGCCATTCTGTTTAAGCGTTTGGAGCAGCAGAATTGCGAAAAATTTTTTGCCTTCTCAACCATTTCTTGGCTTCAAACTCCCATATCTCGCGAACGGATTGACCTAACCCAAAAATTCCTATTGCATCTGAAAGTAGAAACTCGCCCGGTTACAACGGTATGTGTATTTTTTCCCTAGGCCATTCTGGTTAAGCGTTTGAAGCAGCAGAATTGCGAAAAATTTTTGCCTTCTCAACCATTTCTTGGCTTCAAACTCCCATATCTCGCGAACGGATTGACCTAACCCAAAAATTCCTATTGCATCTGAAAGTAGAAACTCGCCCGGTTACAACGGTATGTGTATTTTTTACCTGGGCCATTCTGGTTAAGCGTTTGGAGCAGCAGAAGTGCGAAAAATTTCTTGCCTTCTCAAACATTTCTTGGCTTCAAACTCCCATATCTCGCGAACGGATTGACCAAACCCAAAAATTCCGATTGCATCTGAAAGTAGAAACTCGCCCGATTACAACGGTACGTGTATTTTTTCCCTAGGCCATTCTGTTTAAGCGTTTGGAGCAGCAGAATTGCGAAAAATTTTTTGCCTTCTCAACCATTTCTTGGCGTCAAACTCCCATATCTCGCGAACGGATTGACCAAACCCAAAATTCCTATTGCATCTGAAAGTAGAAACTCGCCCGATTACAACGGTATGCGTATTTTTCCCCTAGGGCATTCTGGTTAAGCGATTGGAGCAGCAGAAGTGCGAAAAATTTGTTGTCTTCACAACCATTTCTTAGCTTCAAAGTCCCATATCTCGCCAACGAATTGACCAAACCCAAAATTCCTATTGCATCTGAAAGTAGAAACTCGCCCGATTACAACGGTATGTGTATTTTTTCCCTAGACCATTCTGGTTAAGCGTTTGGAGCAGCAGAATTGCGAAAAATTTTTTGCCTTCTCAACCATTTCTTGGCTTCAAAGTCCCACATCTCGCGAACGGATTGACCAAACCCAAAAATTCCTGCTGCGTCTGAAAGTAGAAACTCGCCCGATTACAACGGTATGTGTATTTTTTCCCTGGGCCATTCTGGTTAAGCGTTTGGAGCAGCAGAAATGCGAAAAATTTTTTGCCTTCTCAACCATTTCTTGGCTTCAAACTCCCATATCTCGCGAACGGATTGACATAACCCAAAAATTCCGATTGCATCTGAAAGTAGAAACTCGCCCGATTACAACGGTATGCGTATTTTTTCCCTAGGCCATTCTGTTTAAGCGTTTGGAGCAGCAGAATTGCGAAAAATTTTTTGCCTTCTCAACCATTTCTTGGCTTCAAACTCCCATATCTCGCGAACGGATTGACCTAACCCAAAAATTCCTATTGCATCTGAAAGTAGAAACTCGCCCGGTTACAACGGTATGTGTATTTTTTCCCTAGGCCATTCTGGTTAAGCGTTTGAAGCAGCAGAATTGCGAAAAATTTTTGCCTTCTCAACCATTTCTTGGCTTCAAACTCCCATATCTCGCGAACGGATTGACCAAACCCAAAAATTCCTGCTGCGTCTGAAAGTAGAAACTCGCCCGATTACAACGGTATGTGTATTTTTTACCTGGGCCATTCTGGTTAAGCGTTTGGAGCAGCTGAAGTGCGAAAAATTTCTTGCCTTCTCAACCATTTCTTGGCTTCAAACTCCCATATCTCGCGAACGGATTGACATAACCCAAAAATTCCGATTGCATCTGAAAGTAGAAACTCGCCCGATTACAACGGTACGTGTATTTTTTCCCTAGGCCATTCTGTTTAAGCGTTTGGAGCAGCAGAATTGCGAAAAATTTTTTGCCTTCTCAACCATTTCTTGTCGTCAAACTCCCATATCTCGCGAACGGATTGACCAAACCCAAAATTCCTATTGCATCTGAAAGTAGAAACTCGCCCGATTACAACGGTATGCGTATTTTTCCCCTAGGGCATTCTGGTTAAGCGATTGGAGCAGCAGAAGTGCGAAAAATTTGTTGTCTTCACAACCATTTCTTAGCTTCAAAGTCCCATATCTCGCCAACGAATTGACCAAACACAAAATTCCTATTGCATCTGAAAGTAGAAACTCGCCCGATTACAACGGTATGTGTATTTTTTCCCTAGACCATTCTGGTTAAGCGTTTGGAGCAGCAGAATTGCGAAAAATTTTTTGCCTTCTCAACCATTTCTTGGCTTCAAAGTCCCACATCTCGCGAACGGATTGACCAAACCCAAAAATTCCTGCTGCGTCTGAAAGTAGAAACTCGCCCGATTACAACGGTATGTGTATTTTTTCCCTGGGCCATTCTGGTTAATCGTTTGGAGCAGCAGAAATGCGAAAAATTTTTTGCCTTCTCAACCATTTCTTGGCTTCAAACTCCCATATCTCGCGAACGGATTGACATAACCCAAAAATTCCGATTGCATCTGAAAGTAGAAACTCGCCCGATTACAACGGTATGCGTATTTTTTCCCTAGGCCATTCTGTTTAAGCGTTTGGAGCAGCAGAATTGCGAAAAATTTTTTGCCTTTTCAACCATTTCTTGGCTTCAAACTCCCATATCTCGCGAACGGATTGTCCTAACCCAAAAATTCCTGTTGCGTCTGAAAGTAGAAACTCGCCCAATTACAACGGTATATGAATTTTTTCCCTAGCCCATTCTGGTTAAGCGTTTGGAGCAGCAGAATTGCGAAAAATTTGTTGCCTTCTCAACCATTTCTTAGCTTCAAACTCCCATATCTCGCAAACGGATTGACCTAACCCAAAAATTCCTATTGCATCTGAAAGTAGAAACTCGCCCGATTACGACGGTATGTGTATTTTTTCCCTAGGCCATTCTGTTTAAGCGTTTGGAGCAGCAGAATTGCGAAAAATTTTTTGCCTTCTCAACCATTTCTTGGCTTCAAAGTCCCATATCTCGCGAACGGATTAACCAAACCCAAAAATTCCTGCTGCGCCTGAAAGTAGAAACTCGCCCGATTACAACGGTATGTGTATTTTTTCCCTGGGCCATTCTGGTTAAGCGTTTGGAGCAGCAGAATTGCGAAAAATTTGTTGTCTTCTCAACCATTTCTTAGATTCAATGTCCCATATCTCGCGAACGGATAGACCAAACCCAAAAATTCCTTCTGCGTCTGAAGGTAGAAACCCGCCCGATTACAAGGGTGTGCGTATTTTTTCCCTAGGCCATTCTGGTTAAGCGTTTGGAGCAGCAGAATTGCGAAAAATTTGTTGTCTTCTCAACCATTTCTTAGCTTCAAACTCCCATATCTCGCGTACGGATTGACCTAACCCAAAAATTCCTATTGCATCTGAAAGTAGAAACTCGCCCGATTACGACGGTATGTGTATTTTTTCCCTAGGCCATTCTGTTTAAGCGTTTGAAGCAGCAGAATTGCGAAAAATTTTTGCCTTCTCAACCATTTCTTGGCTTCAAACTCCCATATCTCGCGAACGGATTGACCAAACCCAAAAATTCCTGCTGCGTCTGAAAGTAGAAACTCGCCCGATTACAACGGTATGTGTATTTTTTCCCTGGGCCATTCTGGTTAAGCGTTTGGAGCAGCAGAAGTGCGAAAAATCTCTTGCCTTCTCAACCATTTCTTGGCTTCACACTCCCATATCTCGCGAACGGATTGACATAACCCAAAAATTCCGATTGCATCTGAAAGTAGAAACTCGCCCGATTACAACGGTATGTGTATTTTTTCCCTAGGCCATTCTGTTTAAGCGTTTGGAGCAGCAGAATTGCGAAAAATTTTTTGCCTTCTCAACCATTTCTTGGCTTCAAACTCCCATATCTCGCGAACGGATTGATCAAACCCAAAATTCCTGCTGCGTCTGAAAGTAGAAACTCGCCCGATTACAACGGTATGCGTATTTTTCCCCTAGGGCATTCTGGTTAAGCGATTGGAGCAGCAGAAGTGCGAAAAATTTGTTGTCTTCACAACCATTTCTTAGCTTCAAAGTCCCATATCTCGCGAACGGATTGACCAAACCCAAAATTCCCATTGAATCTGAAAGTAGAAACTCGCCCGATTACAACGGTATGTGTATTTTTTCCCTAGACCATTCTGGTTAAGCGTTTGGAGCAGCAGAATTGCGAAAAATTTTTTGCTTTCTCAACCATTTCTTGGCTTCAAAGTCCCATATCTCGCGAACGGATTGACCAAACCCAAAAATTCCTTCTGCGTATGAAAGTAGAAACCCGCCCGATTACAAGGGTGTGCGTATTTTTTCCCTAGGCCGTTCTGGTTAAGCGTTTGGAGCAGCAGAATTGCGAAAAATTTGTTGTCTTCTCAACCATTTCTTAGCTTCAAACTCCCATATCTCGCGAACGGATTGACCTAACCCAAAAATTCCTATTGCATCTGAAAGTAGAAACTCGCCCGATTACAACGGTATGTGTATTTTTTCCCTGGGCCATTCTGGTTAAGCGTTTGGAGCAGCAGAATTGCGAAAAATTTCTTGCCTTCTCAACCATTTCTTGGCTTCAAACTCCCATATCTCGCGAACGGATTGACATAACCCAAAAATTCCGATTGCATCTTAAAGTAGAAACTCGCCCGATTACAACGGTATGTGTATTTTTTCCCTAGGCCATTCTGTTTAAGCGTTTGGAGCAGCAGAATTGCGAAAAATTTGTTGTCTTCTCAACCATTTCTTAGCTTCAAACTCCCATATCTCGCGAACGGATTGACCAAACCCAAAAATTCCTGCTGCGTCTGAAAGTAGAAACTCGCCCGATTACAACGGTGTGTGTATTTTTTCCCTGGGCCATTCTGGTTAAGCGTTTGGAGCAGCAGAATTGCGAAAAATTTCTTGCCTTCTCAACCATTTCTTGGCTTCAAACTCCCATATCTCGCGAATGGATTGACCTAACCCAAAAATTCCTATTGCATCTGAAAGTAGAACCTCGCCCGATTACAACGGTATGTGTATTTTTTCCCTAGGCCATTCTGTTTAAGCGTTTGGAGCAGCAGAATTGCGAAAAATTTTTTGCCTTCTCAACCATTTCTTGGCGTCAAACTCCCATATCTCGCGAACGGATTGTCCTAACCCAAAAATTCCTGTTGCGTCTGAAGGTAGAAACTCGCCCAATTACAACGGTATGTGTATTTTTCCCCTAGGGCATTCTGGTTAAGCGATTGGAGCAGCAGAAGTGCGAAAAATTTGTTGTCTTCTCAACCATTTCTTAGCTTCAAACACCCATATCTCGCGAACGGATTGACCTAACCCAAAAATTCCTATTGCATCTGAAAGTAGAAACTCGCCCGATTACAACGGTCTGTGTATTTTTTCCCTAGGCCATTCTGGTTAAGCGTTTGGAGCAGCAGAATTGCGAAAAATTTTTTGCCCTCTCGATCATTTCTTGGCTTCAAACTCCCATATCTCGCGAACGGATTGACCGAACCCAAAAATTCCTGTTGCTTGTGAAAGTAGAAACTCGCCCGATTACAACGGTACGTGTATTTTTCCCCTAGGGCATTCTGGTTAAGCGATTGGAGCAGCAGAAGTGCGAAAAATTTGTTGTCTTGTCAACCATTTCTTAGCTTCAAAGTCCCATATCTCGCGAACGGATTGACCGAACCCAAAAATTCCTATTGTAACTGAAAGTAGAAACTCGCCCGATTACAACGGTATGTGTATTTTTTCCCTAGGCCATTCTGTTTAAGCGTTTGGAGCAGCAGAATTGCGAAAAATTTTTTGCCTTCTCAACCATTTCTTGGCTTCAATCTCCCATATCTCGCGAACGGATTGACCTAACCCAAATATTCCTATTGCATCTGAAAGTAGAAACTCGCCCGGTTACAACGGCATGTGTATTTTTTCCCTAGGCCATTCTGGTTAAGCGATTGGAGCAGCAGAAGTGCGAAAAATTTGTTGTCTTGACAACCATTTCTTAGCTTCAAAGTCCCATATCTCCCGAACGGATTGACCAGACCCAAAAATTCCTATTGTAACTGAAAGTAGAAATTCGCCCGATTACAACCGTATGTGTATTTTTTGCCTAGGCCATTCTGGTTAAGCGTTTGAAGCAGCAGAATTGCGAAAAATTTTTTGCCTTCTCAACCATTTCTTGGCTTCAAACTCCCATGTCTCGCGAACGGATTGACCTAACCCAAAAATTCCTATTGCATCTGAAAGTGGAAACTCGCCCGGTTACAACGGTATGTGTATTTCTCCCCTAGGCCATTCTGGTTAAGCGTTTGGAGCAGCAGAAATGCGAAAAATTTTTTGCCTTCTCAACCATTTCTTGGCTTCAAACTCCCATATCTCGCGAACGGATTGACATAACCCAAAAATTCCGATTGCATCTGAAAGTAGAAACTCGCCCGATTACAACGGTATGCGTATTTTTTCCCTAGGCCATTCTGTTTAAGCGTTTGGAGCAGCAGAATTGCGAAAAATTTTTTGCCTTCTCAACCATTTCTTGGCTTCAAACTCCCATATCTCGCGAACGGATTGACATAACCCAAAAATTCCTATTGCATCTGAAAGTAGAAACTCGCCCGGTTACAACGGTATGTGTATTTTTCCCCTAGGCCATTCTGGTTAAGCGATTGGAGCAGCAGAAGTGCGAAAAATTTGTTGTCTTGTCGACCATTTCTTAGCTTCAAAGTCCCATATCTCGCGAACGGATTGACCAGACCCAAAAATTCCTATTGTAACTGAAAGTAGAAACTCGCCCGATTACAACGGCATGTGTATTTTTTCCCTAGGCCATTCTGGTTAAGCGTTTGAAGCAACAGAATTGCGAAAAATTTTTTGCCTTCTCAACCATTTCTTGGCTTCAAACTCCCATATCTCGCGAACGGATTGACCTAACCCAAAAATTCCTATTGCATCTGAAAGTAGAACCTCGCCCGATTACAACGGTATGTGTATTTTTTCCCTAGGCCATTCTGGTTAAGCGTTTGGAGCAGCAGAATTGTGAACAATTTTTTGCCTTCTCTACCATTTCTTGGCTTCAAACTCCCATATCTCGCGAACGGATTGACCTAACCCAAAAATTCCTATTGCATCTGAAAGTAGAAACTCGCCCGATTACAACGGTATGTGTATTTTTTCCCTAGACCATTCTGGTTAAGCGTTTGGAGCAGCAGAATTGCGAAAAATTTTTTGCCTCCTCAACCATTTCTTGGCTTCAAACTCCCATATCTCGCGAACGGATTGACCTAACCCAAAAATTCCTATTGCATCTGAAAGTAGACACTCGCCCGACTACAGCGGTATGTGTATTTTTTCCCTAGGCCATTCTGGTTAAGCGTTTGAAGTAACAGAATTGCGAAAAATTTGTTGTCTTCTCAACCATTTCTTAGCTTTAAACTCCCATATCTCGCGAACGGATTGACCTAACCCAAAAATTCCTATTGCATCTGAAAGTAGAAGCTCGCCCGATTACGACGGTATGTGTACTTTTTCCCTAGGCCACTCTGTTTAAGCGTTTGGAGCAGCAGAATTGCGAAAAATTTTTTGCCTTCTCAACCATTTCTTGGCTTCCAACTCCCATATCTCGCGAACGGATTGACCTAACCCAAAAATTCCAATTGCATCTGAAAGTAGAACCTCGCCCGATTACAACGGTATGTGTATTTTTTCCCTAGCCCATTCTGGTTCAGCGTTTGGAGCAGCAGAATTGCGAAAAATTTGTTGTCTTCTCAACCATTTATTAGCTTCAAACTCCCATATCTCGCGAACGGATTGACCAAACCCAAAAATTCCTGCTGCGTCTGAAAGTAGAAACTCGCCCGATTACAACGGTGTGTGTATTTTTTCCCTGGGCCATTCTGGTTAAGCGTTTGGAGCAGCAGAATTGCGAAAAATTTCTTGCCTTCTCAACCATTTCTTGGCTTCAAACTCCCATATCTCGCGAATGGATTGACCTAACCCAAAAATTCCTATTGCATCTGAAAGTAGAACCTCGCCC
Organism: Ptiloglossa arizonensis; assembly: GCF_051014685.1. Lineage (NCBI taxonomy): Eukaryota > Metazoa > Arthropoda > Insecta > Hymenoptera > Colletidae > Ptiloglossa > Ptiloglossa arizonensis. Next base: position 323,014 of record NW_027478749.1, on the reverse strand, counting down.
GATTACAACGGTATGTGTATTTTTTCCCTAGGCCATTCTGTTTAAGCGTTTGGAGCAGCAGAATTGCGAAAAATTTTTTGCCTTCTCAACCATTTCTTGGCGTCAAACTCCCATATCTCGCGAACGGATTGTCCTAACCCAAAAATTCCTGTTGCGTCTGAAAGTAGAAACTCGCCCAATTACAACGGTATGTGTATTTTTCCCCTAGGGCCTTCTGGTTAAGCGATTGGAGCAGCAGAAGTGCGAAAAATTTGTTGTCTTCTCAACCATTTCTTAGCTTCAAACACCCATATCTCGCGAACGGATTGACCTAACCCAAAAATTCCTATTGCATCTGAAAGTAGAAACTCGCCCGATTACAACGGTATGTGTATTTTTTCCCTAGGCCATTCTGGTTAAGCGTTTGGAGCAGCAGAATTGCGAAAAATTTTTTGCCCTCTCGATCATTTCTTGGCTTCAAACTCCCATATCTCGCGAACGGATTGACCGAACCCAAAAATTCCTGTTGCTTGTGAAAGTAGAAACTCGCCCGATTACAACGGTACGTGTATTTTTCCCCTAGGGCATTCTGGTTAAGCGATTGGAGCAGCAGAAGTGCGAAAAATTTGTTGTCTTGTCAACCATTTCTTAGCTTCAAAGTCCCATATCTCGCGAACGGATTGACCGAACCCAAAAATTCCTATTGTAACTGAAAGTAGAAACTCGCCCGATTACAACGGTATGTGTATTTTTTCCCTAGGCCATTCTGTTTAAGCGTTTGGAGCAGCAGAATTGCGAAAAATTTTTTGCCTTCTCAACCATTTCTTGGCTTCAATCTCCCATATCTCGCGAACGGATTGACCTAACCCAAATATTCCTATTGCATCTGAAAGTAGAAACTCGCCCGGTTACAACGGCATGTGTATTTTTTCCCTAGGCCATTCTGGTTAAGCGATTGGAGCAGCAGAAGTGCGAAAAATTTGTTGTCTTGACAACCATTTCTTAGCTTCAAAGTCCCATATCTCCCGAACGGATTGACCAGACCCAAAAATTCCTATTGTAACTGAAAGTAGAAATTCGCCCGATTACAACCGTATGTGTATTTTTTGCCTAGGCCATTCTGGTTAAGCGTTTGAAGCAGCAGAATTGCGATAAATTTTTTGCCTTCTCAACCATTTCTTGGCTTCAAACTCCCATGTCTCGCGAACGGATTGACCTAACCCAAAAATTCCTATTGCATCTGAAAGTGGAAACTCGCCCGGTTACAACGGTATGTGTATTTCTCCCCTAGGCCATTCTGGTTAAGCTTTTGGAGCAGCAGAAATGCGAAAAATTTTTTGCCTTCTCAACCATTTCTTGGCTTCAAACTCCCATATCTCGCGAACGGATTGACATAACCCAAAAATTCCGATTGCATCTGAAAGTAGAAACTCGCCCGATTACAACGGTATGCGTATTTTTTCCCTAGGCCATTCTGTTTAAGCGTTTGGAGCAGCAGAATTGCGAAAAATTTTTTGCCTTCTCAACCATTTCTTGGCTTCAAACTCCCATATCTCGCGAACGGATTGACATAACCCAAAAATTCCTATTGCATCTGAAAGTAGAAACTCGCCCGGTTACAACGGTATGTGTATTTTTCCCCTAGGCCATTCTGGTTAAGCGATTGGAGCAGCAGAAGTGCGAAAAATTTGTTGTCTTGTCGACCATTTCTTAGCTTCAAAGTCCCATATCTCGCGAACGGATTGACCAGACCCAAAAATTCCTATTGTAACTGAAAGTAGAAACTCGCCCGATTACAACGGCATGTGTATTTTTTCCCTAGGCCATTCTGGTTAAGCGTTTGAAGCAACAGAATTGCGAAAAATTTTTTGCCTTCTCAACCATTTCTTGGCTTCAAACTCCCATATCACGCGAACGGATTGACCTAACCCAAAAATTCCTATTGCATCTGAAAGTAGAACCTCGCCCGATTACAACGGTATGTGTATTTTTTCCCTAGGCCATTCTGGTTAAGCGTTTGGAGCAGCAGAATTGTGAACAATTTTTTGCCTTCTCTACCATTTCTTGGCTTCAAACTCCCATATCTCGCGAACGGATTGACCTAACCCAAAAATTCCTATTGCATCTGAAAGTAGAAACTCGCCCGATTACAACGGTATGTGTATTTTTTCCCTAGACCATTCTGGTTAAGCGTTTGGAGCAGCAGAATTGCGAAAAATTTTTTGCCTCCTCAACCATTTCTTGGCTTCAAACTCCCATATCTCGCGAACGGATTGACCTAACCCAAAAATTCCTATTGCATCTGAAAGTAGACACTCGCCCGACTACAGCGGTATGTGTATTTTTTCCCTAGGCCATTCTGGTTAAGCGTTTGAAGTAACAGAATTGCGAAAAATTTGTTGTCTTCTCAACCATTTCTTAGCTTTAAACTCCCATATCTCGCGAACGGATTGACCTAACCCAAAAATTCCTATTGCATCTGAAAGTAGAAGCTCGCCCGATTACGACGGTATGTGTACTTTTTCCCTAGGCCATTCTGTTTAAGCGTTTGGAGCAGCAGAATTGCGAAAAATTTTTTGCCTTCTCAACCATTTCTTGGCTTCCAACTCCCATATCTCGCGAACGGATTGACCTAACCCAAAAATTCCAATTGCATCTGAAAGTAGAACCTCGCCCGATTACAACGGTATGTGTATTTTTTCCCTAGCCCATTCTGGTTCAGCGTTTGGAGCAGCAGAATTGCGAAAAATTTGTTGTCTTCTCAACCATTTCTTAGCTTCAAACTCCCATATCTCGCGAACGGATTGACCTAACCCAAAAATTCCTATTGCATCTGAAAGTAGAAACTCGCCCGATTACAACGGTATGTGTATTTTTTCCCTAGACCATTCTGGTTAAGCGTTTGGAGCAGCAGAATTGCGAAAAATTTTTTGCCTCCTCAACCATTTCTTGGCTTCAAACTCCCATATCTCGCGAACGGATTGACCTAACCCAAAAATTCCTATTGCATCTGAAAGTAGACACTCGCCCGACTACAGCGGTATGAGTATTTTTTCCCTAGGCCATTCTGGTTAAGCGTTTGGATCAGCAGAATTGCGAAAAATTTTTTGCCTTCTCAACCATTTCTTGGCTTCAAACTCCCATATCTCGCGAACGGATTGTCCTAACCCAAAAATTCCTGTTGCGTCTGAAAGTAGAAACTCGCCCAATTACAACGGTATGTGAATTTTTTCCCTAGCCCATTCTGGTTAAGCGTTTGGAGCAGCAGAATTGCGAAAAATTTGTTGTCTTCTCAACCATTTCTTAGATTCAAAGTCCCATATCTCGCGAACGGATTGACCAAACCCAAAAATTCCTTCTGCGTCTGAAGGTAGAAACTCGCCCGATTACAAGGGTGTGCGTATTTTTTCCCTAGGCCATTCTGGTTAAGCGTTTGAAGCAACAGAATTGCGAAAAATTTGTTGTCTTCTCAACCATTTCTTAGCTTTAAACTCCCATATCTCGCGAACGGATTGTCCTAACCCAAAAATTCCTATTGCATCTGAAAGTAGAAACTCGCCCGATTACGACGGTATGTGTACTTTTTCCCTAGGCCATTCTGTTTAAGCGTTTGGAGCAGCAGAATTGCGAAAAATTTTTTGCCTTCTCAACCATTTCTTGGCTTCCAACTCCCATATCTCGCGAACGGATTGACCTAACACAAAAATTCCAATTGCATCTGAAAGTAGAACCTCGCCCGATTACAACGGTATGTGTATTTTTTCCCTAGGCCATTCTGGTTAAGCGTTTGGAGCAGCAGAATTATGAACAATTTTTTGCCTTCTCTACCATTTCTTGGCTTCAAACTCCCATATCTCGCGAACGGATTGATCTAACCCAAAAATTCCTATTGTAACTGAAAGTAGAAACTCGCCCGATTACAACGGTATGTGTATTTTTTCCCTAGGCCATTCTGGTTAAGCGTTTGAAGCAGCAGAATTGCGAAAAATTTTTTGCCTTCTCAACCATTTCTTGGCTTCAAACTCCCATATCTCGCGAACGGATTGACCAAACCCAAAATTCCTGCTGCGTCTGAAAGTAGAAACTCGCCCGATTACAACGGTATGCGTATTTTTCCCCTAGGGCATTCTGGTTAAGCGATTGGAGCAGCAGAAGTGCGAAAAATTTGTTGTCTTCACAACCATTTCTTAGCTTCAAAGTCCCATATCTCGCGAACGGATTGACCAAACCCAAAATTCCTGCTGCGTCTGAAAGTAGAAACTCGCCCGATTACAACGGTATGCGTATTTTTCCCCTAGGGCATTCTGGTTAAGCGTTTGGAGCAGCAGAATTGCGAACAATTTTTTGCCTTCTCAACCATTTCTTGGATTCAAAGTCCCATATCTCGCGAACGGATTGACCAAACGCAAAAATTCCTGCTGCGTCTGAAAGTAGAAACTCGCCCGATTACAACGGTATGTGTATTTTTTCCCTGGGCCATTCTGGTTAAGCGTTTGGAGCAGCAGAATTGCGAAAAATTTTTTGCCTTCTCAACCATTTCTTGGCTTCAAACTCCCATGTCTCGCGAACGGATTGACATAACCCAAAAATTCCGATTGCATCTGAAAGTAGAAACTCGCCCAATTACAACGGTATGTGAATTTTTTCCCTAGCCCAATCTGGTTAAGCGTTTGGAGCAGCAGAATTGCGAAAAATTTATTGTCTTCTCAACCATTTCTTAGATTCAAAGTCCCATATCTCGCGAACGGATTGACCTAACCCAAAAATTCCTATTGCATCTGAAAGTAGAAACTCGCCCGATTACGACGGTATGTGTATTTTTTCCCTAGGCCATTCTGTTTAAGCGTTTGGAGCAGCAGAATTGCGAAAAATTTTTTGCCTTCTCAACCATTTCTTGGCTTCAAACTCCCATATCTCGCGAACGGATTGACCTAACCCAAAAATTCCTATTGCATCTGAAAGTAGAAACTCGCCCGGTTACAACGGTATGTGTATTTTTCCCCTAGGCAATTCTGGTTAAGCGATTGGAGCAGCAGAAGTGCGAAAAATTTGTTGTCTTGTCAACCATTTCTTAGCTTCAAAGTCCCATATCTCGCGAATGGATTGACCAGACCCAAAAATTCATATTGTAACTGAAAGTAGAAACTCGCCCGATTACAACGGTATGTGTATTTTTTCCCTAGGCCATTCTGGTTAAGCGTTTGAAGCAGCAGAATTGCGAAAAATTTTTGCCTTCTCAACCATTTCTTGGCTTCAAACTCCCATATCTCGCGAACGGATTGACCTAACCCAAAAATTCCTATTGCATCTGAAAGTAGAAACTCGCCCGATTACAACGGTATGTGTATTTTTTCCCTACCCCATTCTGGTTAAGCGTTTGGAGCAGCAGAATTGCGAAAAATTTGTTGTCTTCTCAACCATTTCTTAGCTTCAAACTCCCATATCTCGCGAACGGATTGACCAAACCCAAAAATTCCTGCTGCGTCTGAAAGTAGAAACTCGCCCGATTACAACGGTATGTGTATTTTTTCCCTGGGCCATTCTGGTTAAGCGTTTGGAGCAGCAGAATTGCGAAAAATTTCTTGCCTTCTCAACCATTTCTTGGCTTCAAACTCCCATATCTCGCGAACGGATTGACATAACCCAAAAATTCCGATTGCATCTGAAAGTAGAAACTCGCCCGATTACAACGGTATGTGTATTTTTTCCCTAGGCCATTCTGTTTAAGCGTTTGGAGCAGCAGAATTGCGAAAAATTTGTTGCCTTCTCAACCATTTCTTGGCGTCAAACTCCCATATCTCGCGAACGGATTGTCCTAACCCAAAAATTCCTGTTGCATCTGAAAGTAGAAACTCGCCCGATTACGACGGTATGTGTATTTTTTCCCTAGGCCATTCTGTTTAAGCGTTTGGAGCAGCAGAATTGCGAAAAATTTTTTGCCTTCTCAACCATTTCTTGGCTTCAAACTCCCATATCTCGCGAACGGATTGACCTAACCCAAAAATTCCTATTGCATCTGAAAGTAGAAACTCGCCCGGTTACAACGGTATGTGTATTTTTCCCCTAGGCAATTCTGGTTAAGCGATTGGAGCAGCAGAAGTGCGAAAAATTTGTTGTCTTGTCAACCATTTCTTAGCTTCAAAGTCCCATATCTCGCGAATGGATTGACCAGACCCAAAAATTCATATTGTAACTGAAAGTAGAAACTCGCCCGATTACAACGGTATGTGTATTTTTTCCCTAGGCCATTCTGGTTAAGCGTTTGAAGCAGCAGAATTGCGAAAAATTTTTGCCTTCTCAACCATTTCTTGGCTTCAAACTCCCATATCTCGCGAACGGATTGACCTAACCCAAAAATTCCTATTGCATCTGAAAGTAGAAACTCGCCCGGTTACAACGGTATGTGTATTTTTCCCCTAGGCAATTCTGGTTAAGCGATTGGAGCAGCAGAAGTGCGAAAAATTTGTTGTCCTGTCAACCATTTCTTAGCTTCAAAGTCCCATATCTCGCGAATGGATTGACCAGACCCAAAAATTCATATTGTAACTGAAAGTAGAAACTCGCCCGATTACAACGGTATGTGTATTTTTTCCCTAGGCCATTCTGGTTAAGCGTTTGGAGCAGCAGAATTGCGAAAAATTTTTGCCTTCTCAACCATTTCTTGGCTTCAAACTCCCATATCTCGCGAACGGATTGACCTAACCCAAAAATTCCTATTGCATCTGAAAGTAGAAACTCGCCCGGTTACAACGGTATGTGTATTTTTCCCCTAGGCAATTCTGGTTAAGCGATTGGAGCAGCAGAAGTGCGAAAAATTTGTTGTCTTGTCAACCATTTCTTAGCTTCAAAGTCCCATATCTCGCGAATGGATTGACCAGACCCAAAAATTCATATTGTAACTGAAAGTAGAAACTCGCCCGATTACAACGGTATGTGTATTTTTTCCCTAGGCCATTCTGGTTAAGCGTTTGAAGCAGCAGAATTGCGAAAAATTTTTGCCTTCTCAACCATTTCTTGGCTTCAAACTCCCATATCTCGCGAACGGATTGACCTAACCCAAAAATTCCTATTGCATCTGAAAGTAGAAACTCGCCCGATTACAACGGTATGTGTATTTTTTCCCTACCCCATTCTGGTTAAGCGTTTGGAGCAGCAGAATTGCGAAAAATTTGTTGTCTTCTCAACCATTTCTTAGCTTCAAACTCCCATATCTCGCGAACGGATTGACCAAACCCAAAAATTCCTGCTGCGTCTGAAAGTAGAAACTCGCCCCATTACAACGGTATGTGTATTTTTTCCCTGGGCCATTCTGGTTAAGCGTTTGGAGCAGCAGAATTGCGAAAAATTTCTTGCCTTCTCAACCATTTCTTGGCTTCAAACTCCCATATCTCGCGAACGGATTGACATAACCCAAAAATTCCGATTGCATCTGAAAGTAGAAACTCGCCCGATTACAACGGTATGTGTATTTTTTCCCTAGGCCATTCTGTTTAAGCGTTTGGAGCAGCAGAATTGCGAAAAATTTGTTGCCTTCTCAACCATTTCTTGGCGTCAAACTCCCATATCTCGCGAACGGATTGACCAAACCCAAAAATTCCTGCTGCGTCTGAAAGTAGAAACTCGCCCGATTACAACGGTATGTGTATTTTTTCCCTGGGCCATTCTGGTTAAGCGTTTGGAGCAGCAGAATTGCGAAAAATTTGTTGTCTTCTCAACCATTTCTTAGCTTCAAACTCCCATATCTCGCGAACGGATTGACCAAACCCAAAAATTCCTGCTGCGTCTGAAAGTAGAAACTCGCCCGATTACAACGGTATGTGTATTTTTTCCCTAGGCCATTCTGTTTAAGCGTTTGGAGCAGCAGAATTGCGAAAAATTTGTTGCCTTCTCAACCATTTCTTGGCGTCAAACTCCCATATCTAGCGAACGGATTGACCAAACCCAGAAATGCCTTCTGCGTCTGAAAGTAGAAACTCGCCCGATTACAAGGGTGTGCGTATTTTTTCCCTAGGCCATTCTGGTTAAGCGTTTGGAGCAGCAGAATTGCGAAAAATTTGTTGTCTTCTCAACCATTTCTTAGCTTCAAACTCCCATATCTCGCGAACGGATTGACCTAACCCAAAAATTCCTATTGCATCTGAAAGTAGAAACTCGCCCGATTACAACGGTATGTGTATTTTTTCCCTAGGCCATTCTGGTTAAGCGTTTGGAGCAGCAGAATTGCGAAAAATTTTTTGCCTTCTCAACCATTTCTTGGCTTCAAACTCCCATATCTCGCGAACGGATTGACCGAACCCAAAAATTCCTGTTGCTTGTGAAAGTAGAAACTCGCCCGATTACAACGGTACGTGTATTTTTCCCCTAGGGCATTCTGGTTAAGCGATTGGAGCAGCAGAAGTGCGAAAAATTTGTTGTCTTGTCAAACATTTCTTAGCTTCAAAGTCCCATATCTCGCGAACGGATTGACCGAACCCAAAAATTCCTATTGTTACTGAAAGTAGAAACTCGCCCGATTACAACGGTATGTGTATTTTTTCCCTAGGCCATTCTGTTTAAGCGTTTGGAGCAGCAGAATTGCGAAAAATTTTTTGCCTTCTCAACCATTTCTTGGCTTCAAACTCCCATATCTCGCGAACGGATTGACCTAACCCAAAAATTCCTATTGCATCTGAAAGTAGAAACTCGCCCGGTTACAACGGTATGTGTATTTTTCCCCTAGGCAATTCTGGTTAAGCGATTGGAGCAGCAGAAGTGCGAAAAATTTGTTGTCTTGTCAACCATTTCTTAGCTTCAAAGTCCCATATCTCGCGAATGGATTGACCAGACCCAAAAATTCATATTGTAACTGAAAGTAGAAACTCGCCCGATTACAACGGTATGTGTATTTTTTCCCTAGGCCATTCTGGTTAAGCGTTTGAAGCAGCAGAATTGCGAAAAATTTTTGCCTTCTCAACCATTTCTTGGCTTCAAACTCCCATATCTCGCGAACGGATTGACCTAACCCAAAAATTCCTATTGCATCTGAAAGTAGAAACTCGCCCGGTTACAACGGTATGTGTATTTTTCCCCTAGGCAATTCTGGTTAAGCGATTGGAGCAGCAGAAGTGCGAAAAATTTGTTGTCTTGTCAACCATTTCTTAGCTTCAAAGTCCCATATCTCGCGAATGGATTGACCAGACCCAAAAATTCATATTGTAACTGAAAGTAGAAACTCGCCCGATTACAACGGTATGTGTATTTTTTCCCTAGGCCATTCTGGTTAAGCGTTTGGAGCAGCAGAATTGCGAAAAATTTTTGCCTTCTCAACCATTTCTTGGCTTCAAACTCCCATATCTCGCGAACGGATTGACCTAACCCAAAAATTCCTATTGCATCTGAAAGTAGAAACTCGCCCGGTTAAAACGGTATGTGTATTTTTCCCCTAGGCAATTCTGGTTAAGCGATTGGAGCAGCAGAAGTGCGAAAAATTTGTTGTCTTGTCAACCATTTCTTAGCTTCAAAGTCCCATATCTCGCGAATGGATTGACCAGACCCAAAAATTCATATTGTAACTGAAAGTAGAAACTCGCCCGATTACAACGGTATGTGTATTTTTTCCCTAGGCCATTCTGGTTAAGCGTTTGAAGCAGCAGAATTGCGAAAAATTTTTGCCTTCTCAACCATTTCTTGGCTTCAAACTCCCATATCTCGCGAACGGATTGACCTAACCCAAAAATTCCTATTGCATCTGAAAGTAGAAACTCGCCCGATTACAACGGTATGTGTATTTTTTCCCTACCCCATTCTGGTTAAGCGTTTGGAGCAGCAGAATTGCGAAACATTTGTTGTCTTCTCAACCATTTCTTAGCTTCAAACTCCCATATCTCGCGAACGGATTGACCAAACCCAAAAATTCCTGCTGCGTCTGAAAGTAGAAACTCGCCCGATTACAACGGTATGTGTATTTTTTCCCTGGGCCATTCTGGTTAAGCGTTTGGAGCAGCAGAATTGCGAAAAATTTCTTGCCTTCTCAACCATTTCTTGGCTTCAAACTCCCATATCTCGCGAACGGATTGACATAACCCAAAAATTCCGATTGCATCTGAAAGTAGAAACTCGCCCGATTACAACGGTATGTGTATTTTTTCCCTAGGCCATTCTGTTTAAGCGTTTGGAGCAGCAGAATTGCGAAAAATTTGTTGCCTTCTCAACCATTTCTTGGCGTCAAACTCCCATATCTCGCGAACGGATTGTCCTAACCCAAAAATTCCTGTTGCGTCTGAAAGTAGAAACTCGCCCAATTACAACGGTATGTGAATTTTTTCCCTAGCCCATTCTGGTTAAGCGTTTGGAGCAGCAGAAATGCGAAAAATTTGTTGTCTTCTCAACCATTTCTTAGATTCAAAGTCCCATATCTAGCGAACGGATTGACCAAACCCAGAAATGCCTTCTGCGTCTGAAAGTAGAAACTCGCCCGATTACAAGGGTGTGCGTATTTTTTCCCTAGGCCATTCTGGTTAAGCGTTTGGAGCAGCAGAATTGCGAAAAATTTGTTGTCTTCTCAACCATTTCTTAGCTTCAAACTCCCATATCTCGCGAACGGATTGACCTAACCCAAAAATTCCTATTGCATCTGAAAGTAGAAACTCGCCCGATTACAACGGTATGTGTATTTTTTCCCTAGGCCATTCTGGTTAAGCGTTTGGAGCAGCAGAATTGCGAAAAATTTTTTGCCTTCTCAACCATTTCTTGGCTTCAAACTCCCATATCTCGCGAACGGATTGACCGAACCCAAAAATTCCTGTTGCTTGTGAAAGTAGAAACTCGCCCGATTACAACGGTACGTGTATTTTTCCCCTAGGGCATTCTGGTTAAGCGATTGGAGCAGCAGAAGTGCGAAAAATTTGTTGTCTTGTCAAACATTTCTTAGCTTCAAAGTCCCATATCTCGCGAACGGATTGACCGAACCCAAAAATTCCTATTGTTACTGAAAGTAGAAACTCGCCCGAGTACAACGGTATGTGTATTTTTTCCCTAGGCCATTATGGTTAAGCGTTTGGAGCAGCAGAATTGCGAAAAATTTGTTGTCTTCTCAACCATTTCTTAGCTTCAAACTCCCATATCTCGCGAACGGATTGACCTAACCCAAATATTCCAATTGCATCTGAAAGTAGAACCTCGCCCGATTACCACGGTATGTGTATTTTTTCCCTAGCCCATTCTGGTTAAGCGTTTGGAGCAGCAGAATTGCGAAAAATTTGTTGTCTTCTCAACCATTTCTTAGCTTCAAACTCCCATGTCTCGCGAAAGGATTGACCTAACCCAAAAATTCCTATTGCATCTGAAAGTAGAAACTCGCCCGATTACGACGGTATGTGTATTTTTTCCCTAGGCCATTCTGTTTAAGCGTTTGGAGCAGCAGAATTGCGAAAAATTTTTTGCCTTCTCAACCATTTCTTGGCTTCAAACTCCCATATCTCGCGAACGGATTGACATAACCCAAAAATTCCTATTGCATCTGAAAGTAGAAACTCGCCCGGTTACAACGGTATGTGTATTTTTCCCCTGAGCCATTCTGGTTAAGCGATTGGAGCAGCAGAAGTGCGAAAAATTTGTTGTCTTGTCGACCATTTCTTAGCTTCAAAGTCCCATATCTCGCGAACGGATTGACCTAACCCAAAAATTCCTATTGTAACTGAAAGTAGAAACTCGCCCGATTACAACGGCATGTGTATTTTTTCCCTAGGCCATTCTGGTTAAGCGTTTGAAGCAACAGAATTGCGAAAAATTTTTTGCCTTCTCAACCATTTCTTGGCTTCAAACTCCCATATCTCGCGAACGGAATGACCTAACCCAAAAATTCCTATTGCATCTGAAAGTAGAACCTCGCCCGATTACAACGGTATGTGTATTTTTTCCCTAGGCCATTCTGGTTAAGCGTTTGGAGCAGCAGAATTGCGAAAAATTTTTTGCCTTCTCAACCATTTCTTGGCTTCAAACTCCCATATCTCGCGAACGGATTGACATAACCCAAAAATTCCTATTGCATCTGAAAGTAGAAACTCGCCCGGTTACAACGGTATGTGTATTTTTCCCCTAGGCCATTCTGGTTAAGCGATTGGAGCAGCAGAAGTGCGAAAAATTTGTTGTCTTGTCGACCATTTCTTAGCTTCAAAGTCCCATATCTCGCGAACGGATTGACCAGACCCAAAAATTCCTATTGTAACTGAAAGTAGAAACTCGCCCGATTACAACGGCATGTGTATTTTTTCCCTAGGCCATTCTGGTTAAGCGTTTGAAGCAACAGAATTGCGAAAAATTTTTTGCCTTCTCAACCATTTCTTGGCTTCAAACTCCCATATCTCGCGAACGGAATGACCTAACCCAAAAATTCCTATTGCATCTGAAAGTAGAACCTCGCCCGATTACAACGGTATGTGTATTTTTTCCCTAGGCCATTCTGGTTAAGCGTTTGGAGCAACAGAATTGTGAACAATTTTTTGCCTTCTCTACCATTTCTTGGCTTCAAACTCCCATATCTCGCGAACGGATTGACCTAACCCAAAAATTCCTATTGCATCTGAAAGTAGAAACTCGCCCGATTACAACGGTATGTGTATTTTTTCCTAGACCATTCTGGTTAAGCGTTTGGAGCTGCAGAATTGCGAAAAATTTTTTGCCTCCTCAACCATTTCTTGGCTTCAAACTCCCATATCTCGCGAACGGATTGACCTAACCCAAAAATTCCTATTGCATCTGAAAGTAGACACTCGCCCGACTACAGCGGTATGAGTATTTTTTCCCTAGGCCATTCTGGTTAAGCGTTTGGATCAGCAGAATTGCGAAAAATTTTTTGCCTTCTCAACCATTTCTTGGCTTCAAACTCCCATATCTCGCGAACGGATTGTCCTAACCCAAAAATTCCTGTTGCGTCTGAAAGTAGAAACTCGCCCAATTACAACGGTATGTGAATTTTTTCCCTAGCCCATTCTGGTTAAGCGTTTGGAGCAGCAGAATTGCGAAAAATTTGTTGTCTTCTCAACCATTTCTTAGATTCAAAGTCCCATATCTCGCGAACGGATTGACCAAACCCAAAAATTCCTTCTGCGTCTGAAGGTAGAAACTCGCCCGATTACAAGGGTGTGCGTGTTTTTTCCCTAGGCCATTCTGGTTAAGCGTTTGAAGCAACAGAATTGCGAAAAATTTGTTGTCTTCTCAACCATTTCTTAGCTTTAAACTCCCATATCTCGCGAACGGATTGACCTAACCCAAAAATTCCTATTGCATCTGAAAGTAGAAACTCGCCCGATTACGACGGTATGTGTACTTTTTCCCTAGGCCATTCTGTTTAAGCGTTTGGAGCAGCAGAATTGCGAAAAATTTTTTGCCTTCTCAACCATTTCTTGGCTTCCAACTCCCATATCTCGCGAAAGGATTGACCTAATCCAAAAATTCCTATTGTAACTGAAAGTAGAAACTCGCCCGATTACAACGGTATGTGTATTTTTTCCCTAGGCCATTCTGGTTAAGCGTTTGAAGCAGCAGAATTGCGAAAAATTTTTTGCCTTCTCAACCATTTCTTGGCTTCAAACTCCCATATCTCGCGAACGGATTGACCAAACCCAAAAATTCCTTCTGCGTCTGAAGGTAGAAACGCGCCCGATTACAAGGGTGTGCGTATTTTTTCCCTAGGCCATTCTGGTTAAGCGTTTGAAGCAACAGAATTGCCAAAAATTTGTTGTCTTCTCAACCATTTCTTAGCTTTAAACTCCCATATCTCGCGAACGGATTCACCTAACCCAAAAATTCCTATTGCATCTGAAAGTAGAAACTCGCCCGATTACGACGGTATGTGTACTTTTTCCCTAGGCCATTCTGTTTAAGCGTTTGGAGCAGCAGAATTGCGAAAAATTTTTTGCATTCTCAACCATTTCTTGGCTTCCAACTCCCATATCTCGCGAACGGATTGACCTAACCCAAAAATTCCAATTGCATCTGAAAGTAGAACCTCGCCCGATTACAACGGTATGTGTATTTTTTCCCTAGGCCATTCTGGTTAAGCGTTTGGAGCAGCAGAATTATGAACAATTTTTTGCCTTCTCTACCATTTCTTGGCTTCAAACTCCCATATCTCGCGAACGGATTGACCTAACCCAAAAATTCCTATTGTAACTGAAAGTAGAAACTCGCCCGATTACAACGGTATGTGTATTTTTTCCCTAGGCCATTCTGGTTAAGCGTTTGAAGCAGCTGAATTGCGAAAAATTTTTTGCTTTCTCAACCATTTCTTGGCTTCAAACTCCCATATCTCGCGAACGGATTGACCAAACCCAAAATTCCTGCTGCGTCTGAAAGTAGAAACTCGCCCGATTACAACGGTATGCGTATTTTTCCCCTAGGGCATTCTGGTTAAGCGATTGGAGCAGCAGAAGTGCGAAAAATTTGTTGTCTTCACAACCATTTCTTAGCTTCAAAGTCCCATATCTCGCGAACGGATTGACCAAACCCAAAATTCCCATTGCATCTGAAAGTAGAAACTCGCCCGATTACAACGGTATGTGTATTTTTTCCCTAGACCATTCTGGTTAAGCGTTTGGAGCAGCAGAATTGCGAAAAATTTTTTGCCTTCTCAACCATTTCTTTGATTCAAAGTCCCATATCTCGCGAACGGATTGACCAAACGCAAAAATTCCTGCTGCGTCTGAAAGTAGAAACTCGCCCGATTACAACGGTATGTGTATTTTCTCCCTGGGCCATTCTGGTTAAGCGTTTGGAGCAGCAGAATTGCGAAAAATTTTTTGCCTTCTCAACCATTTCTTGGCTTCAAAGTCCCATATCTCGCGAACGGATTGACCTAACCCAAAAATTCCTATTGCATCTGAAAGTAGAAACTCGCCCGATTACGACGGTATGTCTATTTTTTCCCTAGGCCATTCTGTTTAAGCGTTTGGAGCAGCAGAATTGCGAAAAATTTTTTGCCTTCTCAACCATTTCTTGGCTTCAAACTCCCATATCTCGCGAACGGATTGACCTAACCCAAAAATTCCTATTGCATCTGAAAGTAGAAACTCGCCCGGTTACAACGGTATGTGTATTTTTCCCCTAGGCAATTCTGGTTAAGCGATTGGAGCAGCAGAAGTGCGAAAAATTTGTTGTCTTGTCAACCATTTCTTAGCTTCAAAGTCCCATATCTCGCGAATGGCTTGACCAGACCCAAAAATTCATATTGTAACTGAAAGTAGAAACTCGCCCGATTACAACGGTATGTGTATTTTTTCCCTAGACCATTCTGTTTAAGCGTTTGGAGCAGCAGAATTGCGAAAAATTTTTTGCCTTCTCAACCATTTCTTGGCTTCAAACTCCCATATCTCGCGAACGGATTGACCTAACCCAAAAATTCCTATTGCATCTGAAAGTAGAAATTCGCCCGGTTACAACGGTATGTGTATTTTTCCCCTAGGCAATTCTGGTTAAGCGATTGGAGCAGCAGAAGTGCGAAAAATTTGTTGTCTTGTCAACCATTTCTTAGCTTCAAAGTCCCATATCTCGCGAATGGCTTGACCAGACCCAAAAATTCATATTGTAACTGAAAGTAGAAACTCGCCCGATTACAACGGTATGTGTATTTTTTCCCTAGGCCATTCTGGTTAAGCGTTTGAAGCAGCAGAATTGCGAAAAATTTTTGCCTTCTCAACCATTTCTTGGCTTCAAACTCCCATATCTCGCGAACGGATTGACCAAACCCAAAAATTCCTGCTGCGTCTGAAAGTAGAAACTCGCCCGATTACAACGGTATGTGTATTTTTTCCCTGGGCCATTCTGGTTAAGCGTTTGGAGCAGCAGAATTGCGAAAAATTTCTTGCCTTCTCAACCATTTCTTGGCTTCAAACTCCCATATCTCGCGAACGGATTGACATAACCCAAAAATTCCGATTGCATCTGAAAGTAGAAACTCGCCCGATTACAACGGTATGTGTATTTTTTCCCTAGGCCATTCTGTTTAAGCGTTTGGAGCAGCAGAATTGCGAAAAATTTGTTGCCTTCTCAACCATTTCTTGGCGTCAAACTCCCATATCTCGCGAACGGATTGTCCTATCCCAAAAATTCCTGTTGCGTCTGAAAGTAGAAACTCGCCCAATTACAACGGTATGTGAATTTTTTCCCTAGCCCATTCTGGTTAAGCGTTTGGAGCAGCAGAAATGCGAAAAATTTGTTGTCTTCTCAACCATTTCTTAGCTTCAAACTCCCATATCTCGCGAACGGATTGACCTAACCCAAAAATTCCTATTGCATCTGAAAGTAGAAACTCGCCCGATTACAACGGTATGTGTATTTTTTCCCTAGGCCATTCTGGTTAAGCGTTTGGAGCAGCAGAATTGCGAAAAATTTTTTGCCTTCTCAACCATTTCTTGGCTTCAAACTCCCATATCTCGCGAACGGATTGACCGAACCCAAAAATTCCTGTTGCTTGTGAAAGTAGAAACTCGCCCGATTACAACGGTACGTGTATTTTTCCCCTAGGGCATTCTGGTTAAGCGATTGGAGCAGCAGAAGTGCGAAAAATTTGTTGTCTTGTCAACCATTTCTTAGCTTCAAAGTCCCATATCTCGCGAACGGATTGACCGAACCCAAAAATTCCTATTGTTACTGAAAGTAGAAACTCGCCCGAGTACAACGGTATGTGTATTTTTTCCCTAGGCCATTCTGTTTAAGCGTTTGGAGCAGCAGAATTGCGAAAAATTTTTTGCTTTCTCAACCATTTCTTGGCTTCAATCTCCCATATCTCGCGAACGGATTGACCTAACCCAAAAATTCCTATTGCATCTGAAAGTAGAAACTCGCCCGGTTACAACGGTATGTGTATTTTTTCCCTAGGCCATTCTGGTTAAGCGATTGGAGCAGCAGAAGTGCGAAAAATTTGTTGTCTTGTCAACCATTTCTTAGCTTCAAAGTCCCATATCTCGCGAACGGATTGTCCAGACCCAAAAATTCCTATTGTAACTGAAAGTAGAAATTCGCCCGATTACAACCGTATGTGTATTTTTTCCCTAGGCCATTCTGGTTAAGCGTTTGAAGCAGCAGAATTGCGAAAAATTTTTTGCCTTCTCAACCATTTCTTGGCTTCAAACTCCCATATCTCGCGAATGGATTGACCTAACCCAAAAATTCCTATTGCATCTGAAAGTAGAACCTCGCGCGATTACAACGGTATGTGTATTTTTTCCCTAGGTCATTCTGGTTAAGCGTTTGGAGCAGCAGAATTGTGATCAATTTTTTGCCTTCTCTACCATTTCTTGGCTTCAAACTCCCATATCTCGCGAACGGATTGACCTAACCCATAAATTCCTATTGCATCTGAAAGTAGAAACTCGCCCAATTACAACGGTATGTGTATTTTTTCCCTAGACCATTCTGGTTAAGCGTTTGGAGCAGCAGAATTGCGAAAAATTTTTTGCCTTCTCAACCATTTCTTGGCTTCAAACTCCCATGTCTCGCGAACGGATTGACCGAACCCAAAAATTCCGATTGCATCTGAAAGTAGAAACTCGCCCGATTACAACGGTATGCGTATTTTTTCCCTAGGCCATTCTGTTTAAGCCTTTGGAGCAGCAGAAATGCGAAAAATTTTTTGCCTTCTCAACCATTTCTTGGCTTCAAACTCCCATATCTCGCGAACGGATTGACATAACCCAAAAATTCCGATTGCATCTGAAAGTAGAAACTCGCCCGATTACAACGGTATGCGTATTTTTTCCCTAGGCCATTCTGTTTAAGCGTTTGGAGCAGCAGAATTGCGAAAAATTTTTTGCCTTCTCAACCATTTCTTGGCTTCAAACTCCCATATCTCGCGAACGGATTGACCTAACCCAAAAATTCCTATTGCATCTGAAAGTAGAAACTCGCCCGGTTACAACGGTATGTGTATTTTTCCCCTAGGCAATTCTGGTTAAGCGATTGGAGCAGCAGAAGTGCGAAAAATTTGTTGTCTTGTCAACCATTTCTTAGCTTCAAAGTCCCATATCTCGCGAATGGCTTGACCAGACCCAAAAATTCATATTGTAACTGAAAGTAGAAACTCGCCCGATTACAACGGTATGTGTATTTTTTCCCTAGACCATTCTGTTTAAGCGTTTGGAGCAGCAGAATTGCGAAAAATTTTTTGCCTTCTCAACCATTTCTTGGCTTCAAACTCCCATATCTCGCGAACGGATTGACCTAACCCAAAAATTCCTATTGCATCTGAAAGTAGAAATTCGCCCGGTTACAACGGTATGTGTATTTTTCCCCTAGGCAATTCTGGTTAAGCGATTGGAGCAGCAGAAGTGCGAAAAATTTGTTGTCTTGTCAACCATTTCTTAGCTTCAAAGTCCCATATCTCGCGAATGGCTTGACCAGACCCAAAAATTCATATTGTAACTGAAAGTAGAAACTCGCCCGATTACAACGGTATGTGTATTTTTTCCCTAGACCATTCTGGTTAAGCGTTTGGAGCAGCAGAATTGCGAAAAATTTTTTGCCTTCTCAACCATTTCTTGGATTCAAAGTCCCATATCTCGCGAACGGATTGACCAAACGCAAAAATTCCTGCTGCGTCTGAAAGTAGAAACTCGCCCGATTACAACGGTATGTGTATTTTTTCCCTGGGCCATTCTGGTTAAGCGTTTGGAGCAGCAGAATTGCGAAAAATTTTTTGCTTTCTCAACCATTTCTTGGCTTCAAAGTCCCATATCTCGCGAACGGATTAACCTAACCCAAAAATTCCTATTGCATCTGAAAGTAGAAACTCGCCCGATTACGACGGTATGTCTATTTTTTCCCTAGGCCATTCTGTTTAAGCGTTTGGAGCAGCAGAATTGCGAAAAATTTTTTGCCTTCTCAACCATTTCTTGGCTTCAAACTCCCATATCTCGCGAACGGATTGACCTAACCCAAAAATTCCTATTGCATCTGAAAGTAGAAACTCGCCCGGTTACAACGGTATGTGTATTTTTCCCCTAGGCAATTCTGGTTAAGCGATTGGAGCAGCAGAAGTGAGAAAAATTTGTTGTCTTGTCAACCATTTCTTAGCTTCAAAGTCCCATATCTCGCGAATGGCTTGACCAGACCCAAAAATTCATATTGTAACTGAAAGTAGAAACTCGCCCGATTACAACGGTATGTGTATTTTTTCCCTAGGCCATTCTGGTTAAGCGTTTGAAGCAGCAGAATTGCGAAAAATTTTTGCCTTCTCAACCATTTCTTGGCTTCAAACTCCCATATCTCGCGAACGGATTGACCAAACCCAAAAATTCCTGCTGCGTCTGAAAGTAGAAACTCGCCCGATTACAACGGTATGTGTATTTTTTCCCTGGGCCATTCTGGTTAAGCGTTTGGAGCAGCAGAATTGCGAAAAATTTCTTGCCTTCTCAACCATTTCTTGGCTTCAAACTCCCATATCTCGCGAACGGATTGACATAACCCAAAAATTCCGATTGCATCTGAAAGTAGAAACTCGCCCGATTACAACGGTATGTGTATTTTTTCCCTAGGCCATTCTGTTTAAGCGTTTGGAGCAGCAGAATTGCGAAAAATTTGTTGCCTTCTCAACCATTTCTTGGCGTCAAACTCCCATATCTCGCGAACGGATTGTCCTAACCCAAAAATTCCTGTTGCGTCTGAAAGTAGAAACTCGCTCAATTACAACGGTATGTGAATTTTTTCCCTAGCCCATTCTGGTTAAGCGTTTGGAGCAGCAGAAATGCGAAAAATTTGTTGTCTTCTCAACCATTTCTTAGCTTCAAACTCCCATATCTCGCGAACGGATTGACCTAACCCAAAAATTCCTATTGCATCTGAAAGTAGAAACTCGCCCGATTACAACGGTATGTGTATTTTTTCCCTAGGCCATTCTGGTTAAGCGTTTGGAGCAGCAGAATTGCGATAAATTTTTTGCCTTCTCAACCATTTCTTGGCTTCAAACTCCCATATCTCGCGAACGGATTGACCGAACCCAAAAATTCCTGTTGCTTGTGAAAGTCGAAACTCGCCCGATTACAACGGTACGTGTATTTTTCCCCTAGGGCATTCTGGTTAAGCGATTGGAGCAGCAGAAGTGCGAAAAATTTGTTGTCTTGTCAACCATTTCTTAGCTTCAAAGTCCCATATCTCGCGAACGGATTGACCGAACCCAAAAATTCCTATTGTTACTGAAAGTAGAAACTCGCCCGAGTACAACGGTATGTGTATTTTTTCCCTAGGCCATTCTGTTTAAGCGTTTGGAGCAGCAGAATTGCGAAAAATTTTTTGCTTTCTCAACCATTTCTTGGCTTCAATCTCCCATATCTCGCGAACGGATTGACCTAACCCAAAAATTCCTATTGCATCTGAAAGTAGAAACTCGCCCGGTTACAACGGTATGTGTATTTTTTACCTAGGCCATTCTGGTTAAGCGATTGGAGCAGCAGAAGTGCGAAAAATTTGTTGTCTTGTCAACCATTTCTTAGCTTCAAAGTCCCATATCTCGCGAACGGATTGTCCAGACCCAAAAATTCCTATTGTAACTGAAAGTAGAAATTCGCCCGATTACAACCGTATGTGTATTTTTTCCCTAGGCCATTCTGGTTAAGCGTTTGAAGCAGCAGAATTGCGAAAAATTTTTTGCCTTCTCAACCATTTCTTGGCTTCAAACTCCCATATCTCGCGAATGGATTGACCTAACCCAAAAATTCCTATTGCATCTGAAAGTAGAACCTCGCCCGATTACAACGGTATGTGTATTTTTTCCCTAGGTCATTCTGGTTAAGCGTTTGGAGCAGCAGAATTGTGATCAATTTTTTGCCTTCTCTACCATTTCTTGGCTTCAAACTCCCATATCTCGCGAACGGATTGACCTAACCCATAAATTCCTATTGCATCTGAAAGTAGAAACTCGCCCAATTACAACGGTATGTGTATTTTTTCCCTAGGCCATTCTGGTTAAGCGTTTGGAGCAGCAGAATTGCGAAAAATTTTTTGCCTTCTCAACCATTTCTTGGCTTCAAACTCCCATATCTCGCGAACGGATTGACCGAACCCAAAAATTCCTGTTGCTTGTGAAAGTAGAAACTCGCCCGATTACAACGGTATGTGTATTTTTTCCCTAGGCCATTCTGGTTAAGCGTTTGGAGCAGCAGAATTGCGAAAAATTTTTTGCCTTCTCAACCATTTCTTGGCTTCAAACTCCCATATCTCGCGAACGGATTGACCGAACCCAAAAATTCCTGTTGCTTGTGAAAGTAGAAACTCGCCCGATTACAACGGTACGTGTATTTTTCCCCTAGGGCATTCTGGTTAAGCGATTGGAGCAGCAGAAGTGCGAAAAATTTGTTGTCTTGTCAACCATTTCTTAGCTTCAAAGTCCCATATCTCGCGAACGGATTGACCGAACCCAAAAATTCCTATTGTTACTGAAAGTAGAAACTCGCCCGAGTACAACGGTATGTGTATTTTTTCCCTAGGCCATTCTGTTTAAGCGTTTGGAGCAGCAGAATTGCGAAAAATTTTTTGCTTTCTCAACCATTTCTTGGCTTCAATCTCCCATATCTCGCGAACGGATTGACCTAACCCAAAAATTCCTATTGCATCTGAAAGTAGAAACTCGCCCGGTTACAACGGTATGTGTATTTTTTCCCTAGGCCATTCTGGTTAAGCGATTGGAGCAGCAGAAGTGCGAAAAATTTGTTGTCTTGTCAACCATTTCTTAGCTTCAAAGTCCCATATCTCGCGAACGGATTGTCCAGACCCAAAAATTCCTATTGTAACTGAAAGTAGAAATTCGCCCGATTACAACCGTATGTGTATTTTTTCCCTAGGCCATTCTGGTTAAGCGTTTGAAGCAGCAGAATTGCGAAAAATTTTTTGCCTTCTCAACCATTTCTTGGCTTCAAACTCCCATATCTCGCGAATGGATTGACCTAACCCAAAAATTCCTATTGCATCTGAAAGTAGAACCTCGCCCGATTACAACGGTATGTGTATTTTTTCCCTAGGTCATTCTGGTTAAGCGTTTGGAGCAGCAGAATTGTGATCAATTTTTTGCCTTCTCTACCATTTCTTGGCTTCAAACTCCCATATCTCGCGAACGGATTGACCTAACCCATAAATTCCTATTGCATCTGAAAGTAGAAACTCGCCCAATTACAACGGTATGTGTATTTTTTCCCCAGACCATTCTGGTTAAGCGTTTGGAGCAGCAGAATTGCGAAAAATTTTTTGCCTTCTCAACCATTTCTTGGCTTCAAACTCCCATGTCTCGCGAACGGATTGACCGAACCCAAAAATTCCGATTGCATCTGAAAGTAGAAACTCGCCCGATTACAACGGTATGCGTATTTTTTCCCTAGGCCATTCTGTTTAAGCCTTTGGAGCAGCAGAAATGCGAAAAATTTTTTGCCTTCTCAACCATTTCTTGGCTTCAAACTCCCATATCTCGCGAACGGATTGACATAACCCAAAAATTCCGATTGCATCTGAAAGTAGAAACTCGCCCGATTACAACGGTATGCGTATTTTTTCCCTAGGCCATTCTGTTTAAGCGTTTGGAGCAGCAGAATTGCGAAAAATTTTTTGCCTTCTCAACCATTTCTTGGCTTCAAACTCCCATATCTCGCGAACGGATTGACCTAACCCAAAAATTCCTATTGCATCTGAAAGTAGAAACTCGCCCGGTTACAACGGTATGTGTATTTTTCCCCTAGGCAATTCTGGTTAAGCGATTGGAGCAGCAGAAGTGCGAAAAATTTGTTGTCTTGTCAACCATTTCTTAGCTTCAAAGTCCCATATCTCGCGAATGGCTTGACCAGACCCAAAAATTCATATTGTAACTGAAAGTAGAAACTCGCCCGATTACAACGGTATGTGTATTTTTTCCCTAGACCATTCTGTTTAAGCGTTTGGAGCAGCAGAATTGCGAAAAATTTTTTGCCTTCTCAACCATTTCTTGGCTTCAAACTCCCATATCTCGCGAACGGATTGACCTAACCCAAAAATTCCTATTGCATCTGAAAGTAGAAATTCGCCCGGTTACAACGGTATGTGT